>NC_051217.1:16960000-17152500 GCF_015220715.1 Pygocentrus nattereri
AGCACATAGAAAACTGCAATTCCACATGCTGATCCATGTTCAACTGGCAAACATTGACATGCATGTAGCTCAACTTCTCTAGGGAAAGATTTTTGAATTAAAGGCCACAAAGACAACATTTTTAGATAGCAAGCTAGAGTTTCTCTAGAGAATTTCTCACTTGTAATTCTTTAAACCAATCAAAGAAATTTTGTCAGTATCATATTTGTGCTCATCAGTAGACAATAAGATGTTTTATTATGATCTGAATTTGTTATTGTGCCTACAGTCTTGTATAAAAAGAATAAAAAAAGAAGCCTGGAAACTTGGAACTATTAAAATGTGATGCAATTACATTAATAGTTACATACTTACTTTATAATAATTGGTAAAACTGTTTGGAGTGGAGTTAAGTAGCAGTAGTGAAGCATGTGAATACATTGAAGTAAATATTTTACAGATGTGCTGTTGATATATAACTTACATTAAATAGATGTGTTGTTAATATGTTACTTCCATTGTACAAAACCTAACCTTACCCAACCTTACCTAAAGCCTAACCCTAACCCTGGCCCCAGTCCTAATCCTGACCTTAACCTCAACCCAAAACCTAATAAGCCTGTCATTTAACATGAGTCTGTCATTTGTTTCATCTAAAAAAAAGACCGCTTAAAATCAAGTGTGGCACAATAATTACATAAATAATTACATTATGATCTATTATGTAATTACAATTAAGTGAGTATGCATTGTAAATCAATATGTGTAATAGCATATATAAGTCTACTGGCTTGGCTGTTTCATTGATGTCATATAATATCACAAAGCCAGATGTTGCCTTTACCAACAAGCATGTTAATAAAGTTTATGCTATTATAAATACAGCAGGGCTTAATGATTCTGTGGATACAACAAAGGGCACGTCCAGTCACACGTGTTTTATTGTACCGCTCAGCCAACTGGAATTAGGTCCATTAGATTCACACCTCAGCTCCCCTGCTACCCCATAATATTTGCTCTTTATGTACCTTTTGAGGAGGAATCAGGTGTTCAATATTGTTATGATTGCTGATACTTATAAATGGTCAGCGGTTCTGTCAATAAAGCAAATGAAAGTATGAAGCTGCACCTCAGTAATAGGCTTATGACTTGTGAGCACAAACTTATAACTCACTGGAGCATTGCAGAATCCTTATCAAGCACTTCTTTTATTTTCCAATGAGGCTTTGGCGGCAGCAGGCAGCCTGTCTGTGAAAATAACCACCGTTTTTAATTGTTTCTGGAGGCAGGCGGTGACCTCGGCTTGACCTTTACTGCAAAAAAAAAATAATGCCCCAGCACTCCAAATTAAAGCACCTTGCCTTTGATAAGTACCTCCAGCCAGATCCATCTGATTAGTTTATAAAGAGTAAAGCCTTAATAAAATAAGGGAAGAGATTTGTGTGTAATTACAAAAGGCTGTTTTAACCATTAACTTGTAATAATGTGCTGATGGCGCCTGATTAAGTAAACACAGAAATAAATAGATGGAGCTTGAATGCTTCACACCATTAGCTAAGCTCATTGGGAATCTGTGAGGCATACACTGGTGTCTTGCTAACAGCAACGTGCTTGTGTGGCTTGTGTGTTCATGAATGTAACGCAAGATAAATGTGCTGCTCTGGGGGCTCTGAAGCCTGGAAAAAAAGCCTTGATGTGATGTTTTTATCCTTAGAAGAAGAAGAAGAAGATCTACAACACTTAATCATATTCATAACCATCACTTGTCATATTCATAATCATAGAATAATCATATTAAATATCATAAAATAGATACATGCAGGTAAAATAATAATAATCATAATAATAAAACCTTTATTATCTGCATCATCATAATTTTCTTCATAATTACAATGTATTCTCTGTATGGCCATAGACATATAGACAGACAGATGGATACATACATACATACATACATACATACATACATACATACATACATGCATAGACAGACCATTGCAAATCTGGGGGGGGGCTGGAGTAGGAATGGGGGAGGGAGAGGGAGCATGTTCTCTTCATTTATTTAAATTATGCAAGAAATTATGCACGATTTTGATGATGATGGGATGGTTTTCAAAAAAGGACATAGCTGAATTGCAAACAACTGGCATATCAATTATTATATTGTGGTGTAAAAGCCCAAATATACCTAAAATAGAGTGTTGTTTTGTTTCATAATAGACAGTAATAACAAAAAAAGAAAAAAACTAATCTCCCTTCTTTACTGTACTATGATCATATGTTGACTGCACTGTGATCATACGTTATACCATAACAGTTAATTAATATTAATTAATATTCATATAACATTAATATTCCTGCTTTTCTTTTTCATTATCACCATATTTTTATTTTTATCAATTCATGCTAAAATATATATAGCACAGTGCTGATGAAAAAATCTAAATGTAACAGGCATTAAAACAGAATCTCTGTATTGTATGATATTCTCTATGATAATAATCTCTATGCTGTATGATATGATTACTATGATACTGAATGTATGGTAGTACCATCATCAACATCATTATCAACATTATCTATAACCGCTTAGTGCTATGTATGATAGTATTCATCCTGTAAATAATATTTGATTTGTGTTCTAACATCAGCAAATATTCGATGAGACATTAACATGACAAGTGTAATTGTTGGAGTACTTTGTTTACAGTTTTACGTCTGAACTGTTGAATGTAAACTTTGGATTCCTGATGTCGCCCCTCCCTCCACCCACTTGTCAAACCAAATTTGCACCCATGGATGGATGGACAGATCAATTTTTGACAGATGCGTTCATTTTTAAAGCCGATAGTGCTCCATCGTCACCTTAGATCGACTGATTAAGCCCTGGTGGAAAATCCTTCTCACCTTAGCCGCATGAGTGCAGCCATCAATAATTGCAAATCAGCGTGGAGTCTTCCTCTCATAATCCTATATGGATCGAAGATGGTACTGTCTGCTCTGCTATTTCTCTCACCTGTAATTACCCACCACCAACTGGACCGTGTGTACGAAATTCTTAAAGCCATCAGGTCCTTTGAGCATGTCAGTCAAACCTGGGAAATCCACAGGCCCACACCAAGCCCCATCAAAAGAGCATGGCTTTTTTTCATGTATAATAAAAGGAAAATCAAAGAGCTCTCCTTCCAAAACTCTGCACCCATTACACAATATAGCTGCAGCTAGGCGCTCTTTCATCCCACCATCGTGGGGAGAGGTAGAGCTCTTTCTACTTCTTTCTTCCTCTCTTCTCTTATGCATTTGATGTCTGTAATTCTGCTAATGAGGCCAAACATATGGTGCAAAACTAAAGGCAGGCGGCAGAGATATGCAGTCGTCTCACATTTGGGTCCATGGCATATTAATACAGAGGAAGTCTGAGTCAGCAAAGATGACCCACTGTGTCCACCCACCTTTGCAACAGTGGCCTAAATAAACCTTCTCTGGGGAAAAAAAAAAGAATATCACAATTTGTTTTTTTGTCCTCCAGGCATAAGACATTTGAAAGAACATTTAGGCATCAGTGAGTGACAGACGTTGTGAGAAAATATGTGACATTAATACAGAGTAAACTGTTCAAGTGTTGAGTTTTGCTGAATGGTGAAATGTTCACAAACTTATAGACACATCCCATATGCTGCATGTGTATTAGAACTGCAGACCCACAGATTTATTCTCATCTACCCATATTTCATATCTGCCACCATTTCGCTTACAAGTGACAGTTTCACTGTGCAATCCCAGGCAATTTGTTCCACGTTGTATAGTTGCTCTAGAAGAATGCAATTTTTTAGGTTTGCTAATAACCTTTCGCATTAAAATTCCAGCCTTTTCAGCCCTTGTAAAAACCTCATCGTCGAATAGATGCTGGTGTCCCACCCACCATTCAGTTTAGATACATGTTAGTCTGTAAATTGTTCTGAGATGTCAACATGAGATATTGTGATACAGGTAATTCATCCTGCTGTCTTTTTAGATGGCGCATGAATAAGAGAGATTTCCTCTTCAGGCATGTATCCGGTGGGTTTGTGCTCGGACCTGTTTTGTGTGCAAGTTAAACCTCTCACAAATGTTAATCTGTGAATTCCCAGGGATCAGTGCCTTTCCAGCAGAGCTGAAGACACAGAGACACAGGAAGATGGCAGCGGGCCTGGAACTGCCTCCAAAAGGCTTCTGATTAAGCAAAAATCAGACACTGCTGTGATGCGCTTCCTGTTTGCTTTGAATGAAGTTCGCTTGCAGCAGTTGATTTCCTGCGCTGGCATTTTTTTCCCTTCTCTCCCCCCCTTCAGTTTTTGAATAATGTTTATGTTTCTAGAGATATCCTCAGGCAGCACACCCATGTAAGCCATAAATCTTTGATACGACAGAGGATAGAAGACACCATAAAATATGAAAGGAGAGGGGTTGATATTGCTACCAGTAGTGCTTTGCTACACATTGTGGCTTTAGAGCTACAGGATGCTGATAACTACATTATATCAAGGTCTGCTGCTGTCAATCATGTTCCGTTTGGAATTCATGTCGGTCGGGGCACAAGAGAAGATTATAATCAAATCTCAGAGAAAATGGAAAAATTCAGATGTGCATTTGGCATCGGCTAAGAATATGTATACTTACGTGTGTGTGTGTGTGTGTGTGTGTGTCATTCTACCAAATTGGACTACAGTCTTTTTCCAGTGAGTGACTCAATTCCTTAATTATGTTTATTTTATTAAAACAAATGATTGAACATTGCATTTTGATAGAACATTGAACATTGCACTTCCAGACAATCATAACACTACCCAACCGTCTTTACCAGCATCACTCAAATATACTAGCTAGTACAATACCAGGAAATAGGTTTGTACAGTTGTACAGAAATAAAATCATAATTATCATAATATCAGCACAAACATTTGAGTTAGTAGAATCTCTTAAATTTGTACATGAATTTCAGAATTTATTTGTATGTTTTATACCCCCATGTGCTTTAATGACAGTGTGCACACAAGCCGGCAAGTTTGTGGAAGAGCCTCTGACAATGAGATCAAATTCACAGGAAAAAACACAGGAGTCTTCTGAACACAAGCTACAATGCAAGAGATAAGACTGAAAGAAATTAAAAACTGACATTTTTATATAAAGAACTAAACTTCAAGGTCATACATTTTCATCAAATTCAATAATGCAGACATAGTGCGGAATCTTAAATACTTCATTTTCAGTCTTTTTTCCCCAAAATATTCCCCCAATTTAGTCGCTTGTCATCTTACCAAGCTGAGACGGTGAAGGCTAGCACATGCCTTTTTCAAAACACGTGATGTACCACCATATCTTTATGAATTGCTGCTAACATAGCACGTTTGGACAGCTCACTGCACTTTGAGGAGAATGTTAATTGGCAATTCTATTACATCAGGTAACAGAAGACCATCTTGACTGGCATTGCACCGAGCAATGCGGGGAGAGCAGGAAACCAGAGAGCAGGAGGCCAGTTATGCTGACTTGGACTCCCTGATGTCTTGACAATAGGGGCAAACATTAAAGCAGTTGTGGTACTCAGGTTCCAAATATTCTTTTAAAGAGATTTCACAGAACAGCAGGTGCTACAAGCACACACTCAACCCTACAAAACTGCCTATATATGTATTTATCAATATAGGCCAAAGGAAACAGAGACCCATCAGTTCTCTTTTATCTTCAGTACAGTACCTACATGCACTACTGTCTTTGATTTAGTACAGTTTCCATCCTCTGTCATTCGGTGAGTGTAATTCTGCTCAAAAGGCAAAAGGGGGATCATGAGCAGAGAACAGAGGCTTATCCTCCTCAGACAGACAAGGTTAGGCCTCTTTCCATCGTTCATGACCTGTAGGCTCTGTCAGCATGAGCCTTTCCCCAGGCACGGAGCAGATGGCTGCAGATAAATACTACACTTGAGCCCGGTCCCAGAGACCTAAGGCATCAGCCACACGCCGTCCTGCGGCACTGGTATTGTACACCACACACGGTTGTGGAAAAGTCACGACCGTGTAAACAATGTGCATCCCATGTACCACACAAGCCATAAAACTCTGCAGAAATAGAAGAATATGCTTTGAAATTAGACTAAATTAAATATCCTTTATTAGATAAAATCTAAATATTTGAACTAAAAATAACAGTAATTTCAGTATAGCTCTGAACAGTCTACTTTACTGTGATAAATTCAGCACTCTGCTCTAGCTTTCTGTTTCAGCAGACGCATCAGAAAAAAAGGTTTTAATTAACGAAGTTCCTCAATCGCCCTAATGAGAAGTGACATGCTGCTCTATATTTACATATTTACTCAACTGTAAGAACATTATGTCAAAAGCCTCCAGCGCAAATGTCATTAAAAAGTGGAAAGTTGGAATTACTACTGTCTTCTTGAGCAACACACTGAGAAAGACAAGACAGACCTTGGGTCAGCGGAAACATTTGAATTTGAATGTATTTATTTTCTTGTATGTTGAAACCATCAGCACATGTCAAAGCAATGGGACAGTCAGAAACGGGTACATGTACACTTCATAGACCAGACACCCATAGCAAATCTATGTCATAAGATTTAGCATATGCTGTTATTCTGTGTGCAATTTATAGCAGAAATCTACCCTTAATGCATCGAAAAGGGAAGGGCAGTGCCCAGGGGCCCAGCACAAGATCCTTAAAAAAGCACAAGATGTAAAAAACCTTGGCTATATTCCATCATCCCATCAAAGGCCATATGATCCCACTCCATTTGTGCCGAATGAAAGAGCGACTTTCGCAACGAACACAGTATTATTATCTGAGTTTCAGAACTAATGTAAGATCAAAGAACGCCGGGTACTGAGCTGTGTAGACATTGGTGCCTCAACAAAGATGTGTGCACTCTGCAGCGGCTGTGAGGCGTGACGAGACTCTGTTGATCTAGATTGCTTTATGGCATAATACTAACTGACCGGAGTTTTACTTGGCATGTATGCGGTATAGTCAAGGGTGTTTATATTACCGTCCCTCAAGGACACAGCTTACTCGATCAAAGTCTGTCCTGATCAATGTGATGCCATGGAGAATCTATACCTCTTCAGCACTCCTTCAAATCACATTTGTATCACTGTGTTCCATTGACGTATATACTTTTTTCTACACGTTTGCCAATATCACTATGTTTTCTGTCACTTCTGTAATTGCTATTTGACCTGATAGACATCTTGGGCGTTGCACACACAATAAGATGAAAAGGCTCAAATGACATTTGGCTTGGGTGAAGTGGCACAGATTTGTTTGGATCACACATGCAGTGGTGTAGCACCATGTGTCGCTGATGAATTAGTCTGCTCTCCCAGCATGTGACCATAACCACATGGCCTCTATTTAAGTGTGATCTCACATCATGACTGCTGCTCTGCCAGTTCGCTTTAGCTTTCGGCCTTGTAATTTCTTAGACCTGACCTGAAAGTGCATGGAAGTAATGTCCTTGCCACCATACACAATATTTTGATGTGAAATCAAGACTAGTAGTATTAATAAGCTTGTCAGTATGTGTTATTATGGTTATTATGATTTACCAGTGCTCTTTTGTTAGTCATAGGGTTGGCATTAAATGATCGAGGTTTTTACTCTAACAGCATAACAGATTCTGACTCACATCTGTGAAATTCATCAGCCATGCTATGTTAAAGAAACAGTGAACCAGTCTAGGTTTTCTGGTAGAGAGTAGGATGCAACCCAATACATTAATTGAAAAAATATTTAGCGAAAGACTGACAACTGTTAACTGGAGATCAGCCTTTCATATCACTGTGGAGGAATTTTGGCCTACACTTCTTTGCATTCAGCCACAATGAAGGGCTCCCAAATTGTTTAAGGTCCTGCAGCAGCATCTCAGTGGGGTTCACTTCAGGACTTTGACTAGACCTCTCCAAAATCTTTATTCATTTATTTATTTATTTTCAGCCATTCAGAGTTGGACTTGCTCTTTTGCTTTGTCCTGTTGTCTTGCTGCCCATTTTTGCACAGTCTTTCTAATGGTAGAATCATAAATGCTGACCTTATCTGAGGCAAGCAAGGCCTTCAATGTTTGTCTGGTTTGTTTTGTGATTCCCTGGATACATTGTTGCTGTGCTTTTGGAGGAATTTTGTTAGGCCAGATACTTCTGGGAAAATTCACCACTGTTTCAGGTTTTCTTCTTCTGGAGATAATGTGGTTGCCAAAGTCGTAGAAAAGTCCAGATTGATATACGTCAGTAATTTTCTTTCTCATCTCTCCTAGAATTTCTCTTTATCGGGACATGGTGTGCTGCTCATTAAGACCTTTTAACCTACATCCTATCAATTAATTGATCCCAATTATCAACTAAATTTGGTTAATTAGTGGACTTATTAAGACAGGGCCAGTTGGTGTTAGATAACTTTTTTTCAATAAATGAAATGATAATTAAAAATATATATATTTTGTGTTAATTTTGATCTAAAACTTTTAAGGTTGACAAATATTCAAACATATAAGAAATCAGATCTTTTTTCACAGTGCTGTATTTTGTATTATGTTGCTTGAATCAAATGATATGCCTAATCTGAAACATTAAAACATATACATTAAAACAAAAAAACGATTAGTGAAAATAGGCTGTGCCACACATAAATTTATTTTTGACCATATTGAAGAGTAAATATCAGCCCTGAAATAATATCTATAGTATATTTCTTGATCTATATGTGAGTAGAAAGAAAAAAAAGGAGACCATGCTTAGTCTGGGTAGAGTTGCTTATGATTTAAAAATAGAGCTGTCTTACAGCCACCAAGAGGGTAATTAAAATAATAATAAAGTTTGAATTCTGTGATGTAAATAAACACATCAGTAATTGTAATATGCTGTATGCTTTCACAACACAAGTAAAGCATTCAGACTGAGTTTCAAGAATATCTATATCTGTTGAACTATATTATTTGCATATTGTATTTCAAAGATAATACAAGAAAGTGACCAAAAGCATGTTTTACTGGACCCTGTTTAACCCTCTGTAATATCCTTTTTACGGATCACCCTGCCTTAGGTTGTTCCCAATACTCTCCTAATAGTCTTCTTCTTCTTTTGGCTGCTCCCTTTAGGGGTTGCCACAGCGGATCATCTGCCTCCATCTTGCCCTATCCATTGCCTCCTCTACTTTCACACCAACCATCTCCCTGTCCACCTTCACTACATCCATAAACCTTTTCTGAGGTCTTCTTCTTCTCCTTCTACCCGGCAGCTCCATCTCCAACATTCTTTGACCAATATATCCACTATTCCTCCTCAACACATGTCCAAACCATCTCAACCTGGACTCTCTGGCTTTATCTCCAAACTGCTCCACCTTCACTGTCCCTCTGATCTGCTCATTTCTAATCTTGTCCGTCCTTGTCACTCCCAATGAAAATCTCAGCATCTTCATCTCCGCCACCTCCAGCTCAGCCTCATGTCTTTTAGACAGAGCCACAGTCTCCAAACCATACATCATAGCAGGACGCACTACTGTCTTGTAAACCTTCCCTTTCACTCTTGCTGCTATCCTTCTGTCACACATCAGCCCTGACATCTGTCTCCACCCACTCCATCCTGCCTGCACCCTCTTCTTCACCTCTTTTCTACACTGTCCATTGCTCAGGATGGTTGACCCAAGATATTTGAAGTCATCCACCTTTACGACCTCTACTCCTTGCATCTTCACCTTTCCACCTGCCTCCCTCTCATTCACACATGCTCTCCTAATAGTAACAGATGAAAATGAAATAAATCTCTGACACCTAGAAGCAAATTATTCCAGCTTCAGCATATTTAGATAATCACATACAGCCCATTTACATTCCAAATCTATCACACTAGCATTAAGATCTATGCCTTTTTTAATAATCCATCAAAAATAATCCTTAGACTACACTCGGTCAATCGTGTATCTCTTGCGGACAGATTAGCGGCGATCTGGCTGTGGGGCAATTTTAACGATCGTCTGGATGTCGTTTGCCGGAGGAAAAGGTATCAGTTCAGGCCTCAACTGAGATTATGACGAAGAGGCCGACAACAGATGGAGAAAAGGAGATAATGGAGTGGGAGAGGGGAAAGAGAGATCTAATATGCAGTTAATGAGTCTGCCAGGCATTCTCACCAAGAGGTGCAAAAGTGCTGAGAGTGGAGGAGAGCAGAGGAGCGAGGGAGAAAAGGGGGGGGGGAGGGGGGGATGAGCCCCAGGGGCTCGTCTATAGCAGCCAGCTCTCAAGCCACGCACCAAAATCACAATTAGACATCACAAAGGCACAGGAAGTCTTTGCAACTGGGGTGATTAATCTGGATTAGCTGCGTTTCCTCCTTTTCCAAAGACGGTACTCCTCTGTGTTAGTGAGAATGCCTTCAGGACATCTCATGCTACAGTATCAACTGGCCTGCTCAACTCAGTAGTACCCGAAAAAGGTGCATTGTTTCAGTTTTCAAGCTGTCAAAATGAAATGTACATGGGCACACGCACACAAGGAAACAATCTGAGCAGCATGCACTCCAAACAATGCTACCGCTCCTTACAGGCTCCTTGCTTGTGGAAAATTCACAACCAATTCGCCTCAAAGTGGGTCATCTACTGTTCAGGCCTGCCATTTGGAGACCTCTGTCTTGTATACTGGCAAAACAACAACAAAAGTGTTGCAATTACCTTTCCCCTTGTGTGTGCCCGGCTCGTTCCAAAACCCCTGAGCTTTCCAAGCGTACCCACCCCTGTCCCCTCCATCAACAGTTCACTCAATACAAAATACACTACAATCTTCGCCTGTGCTCCAGTGAGAGGTTGGTAAAGACACATTTTCACATCATGTCAAAGCCCCTCTACTGGACTCTTCAAGGGTTTTGACAGTCCATGGTCCATAGTCGGACCCTTCCTAGGGAAAACTGAATGCGCAGACATCGCCATGTCGCTTCCTTTGTGTGTGAGATTGTATGCTTGTGTGATTTGTTTGACAGCATGCATTCTGGGTTTGGCAACATGATGCACTTTGAAAATAAAAGTGCCAAAAGGAGTCATTTGGAGTGAAGCCATAGAACAGGGGTCACCGGTCACCAATCCACACTGGTATGGCAGCATTCATTGATTCATGATTTGTAAATTAGAAAGAGATTGGGTGAAAATGCTGTTAACTAAGCGAAACATGGATCTTTTCTGACATTTGCCAAAAAAACCACCTTGATGACTTGATTCTCCAAGCCATTTGAGTCGAAAGTACAACTTTCTGAAAGACAGGGGTAGCAGTCCATCTGTCTCTGACAGTTTTCTGATAATATTTTTATCATTTCAACCTCTGATAGTCATCAGCTTTTCTCACTGATCTTTCCTCTGTCTCATTGGTTAATTTATCTTGTGGACTTGCCCTACCAGAGGAAGACTGTAGAAGAAACTTGTTTGCTCACCATGGTTGAAAAAGGGATATCTCTCTGTGTTCTTTTTCATGCTCTTAGGTATTTTTGTGTCCTGGTTCATCTCAGTGTTTCTTGTTAATGTTCTCAGCAAGTTTTTTCCTTTGGAATCGAGGGGCCCTTCAGAGTTTCTACCTAATGCTCTTTGGGAATTTCTCCTTTTGAATCTTGGTTCCACTCATGGTTCTTCTTGATGTTCCTCAGGGGTTTTTTTCCCCCTTTTGAGTCTTAGATCATTTTCAGTGGTTCTTTGTGATGTTCTTAGGAATTATTTTTTCCCTTTTTAGTCTGTGTTCCTTTCTCTCAGTGGTTCTTTGTGATGTTCTTAGGAAGTTTTTCCCGTTTATGTCTTGGTTCATTTCAGTGTTTCTTGTTAATGTTCTCAGCAAGTTTTTTTCCTTTGAAATCGAGGGGCCTTTCAGAGTTTCTACCTAATGCTCTTTGGGAATTTCTCCTTTTGAATCTTGGTTCCACTCATGGTTCTTCTTGATGTTCCTTTTCAGTGGTTCTTTGTGATGTTCTTAGGAATAATTTTTTTCCCGTTTGAGTCTTTGTTTCCTCTCAGTGGTTCTTCTTGATGTTGTTAGGGAGTTTTCCCTTTTTAAAGCTTTGAGTGCATTCCCTTTTGAATGAGGGTTGAAATGAGGGTTGCCCTTCCGAGTCAAAATAAAGGTTGTTTGATTGATTGATTGAGTCTTGGTTCCTCTTAGTGTTTCTTTGGGAGATTTTCCCTTTTGAGTCTTGGTTCCTCTCAATAGCCACGTTCACTTGCAGTCTGATCATTTGTTAATAATCCGACTAATAGCTCAATAGGAATAGAATATGTCCATGTAAACACTTCAATTGGAATAGTCTAGTCCAATTGAGGCCATTCAGAATACAATTTCTATCCAATTGAACAACGTGGGTAATCCTGTAAATAATCTGTTAAATAGAAGAATAATATCCATGTAAACGGCTGAATCCAATTACACTCCAATCAGGATGTGTATGTATGTTTTGCGCATGTGCGTCGAATAGCGAAAAGGTTTACGCTGCGAAAGGTTTACACTGTTCAACATGGCGGAGCAGAAACTGGTCTGCAGAGGAGGCGAAGTTCATGCTCTGAGCTTTAAAACATGGCGGTGGGACGGACGTCCAGCTTATGTGTCTCAGAATACAACGTCTTCCTCTCACCACTTTCTTTATAAGTACATGTGAAGGACGTTTTTCTGAGTCTGACATCAGTTTAAGCAATTAAAAACACAAGCGCACCAACTGGAAACTCAGTTTACACTGACTGGACCTCACAGGATGTTCGCTGTCAAGCGCTACTCCATGCATGCGCGTCATTTTGCATTGGATTACTTGTAGCGAGCATGTAAACGAAGATTTTCCATCAGATTGTTGAACAGAGTGAGAATAAACACCTCAGTCTGAATCTGTAATCTGATTGTATTCAATCGGATTGGCAAAAATCTGTTCATGTAAACCTAGCCAATGTTTCTTTGGGAGTTTTTTTTTCCCCTTTGAGTCTTGGGTCCACTCAGTGGTTCTTCTTGAAGTTCCTAGTGAGATTTTTCCCATTTTAGTCTGGGTTACTTTCAGTAAACTTTTCTTATGGAGCTTTGTGTATTATTTCCTAATAATAGTTCCTTTTCATTCTCTTAGTAAGTTTGGATATACTTAAACTAGGCTATACAAACAGGATAGAATAGAATAAAGATCAACACTATAGGTATCACTTTAACCCTCATGATTTTTGTAGGTATGCAGTGGTCATACTGTGGACACCTTGGCTCAAAATGCATGATGCTCTAATGGGAGACAGTTGACAGATCTATGATTGTGGTGCACTATTACAATTTTCAAATTATTATTTACTGCAACTAGATTAAAAAAGGCTCCTGCCTAGACTACGTCTCTGAAATGAGAAATTGCCTAACTGTAATTTACATTTTGATTGGGGGTATGGAGATGAGCTGTCTGTGAATTCTCCACACTTACCTGTGTGATACGTCTTCAGAAGTGCACAAAAGAAATTAATAGCTCAACGCGATGGAGACAGGAGTGATGAATGTGCCATCGGAAAATGTCTCTTCATTCTAACAGCCGAATTGAATGGCAGAATCGCATTGCACGCCATCATATCTTTCATAGGGTACAAGAAGCAACAGAACGCCCAGAAAGCCCATCGACATCAGACATTTTGAGAAAGTATATAAAGAGCACTGTTTTCACTCTCTTTTTCCATCTCTCCTTTCTTTATCAAACTCCTTTTTCCTCACTCTCATCATGCTGCTGTTTTCCCAGTTGTCAACATTACTTTGACCCATATTTCTCTCTCTAAGCAAAAATCCAATATCTTTCAATTTTGCAAGCATGCTGCACAAACAAAGGCCCTAATCCTATTCATATAGTTTTGTGTTTCTTTGGATGGATATATGGCTGTATTGATTCTCAGACTTTGATATTAATCAGATAGACTATATTAATAACTGTTGTCTGTAACGAGAGGCTTCTTCAAGAACAAACGTTCGTTTCTTTGAAGTTGGCACGATAGCAAACATATTTTGCCAAAGAGCATCTCTAAGAGATACCAGTGCAATGGAATATATATTGAGCCGCTTGATTATGCATGCAGGACTGGTGAATGAATAATGTGGACTGCTTTGCTCTCTGTATTTTTCTGATCTAGAGCACTCCTGATGGAAACTCATCTGTCACTAGAAAGGAGGAAATACAAATCACTTTGCCCTTTCGCACATCACATCTAATGTGTCAGGTTATTAGAACAACGTGGCCTTTCTGGATGCATCTCCATCAAAAAGATAAGACATGATTCTAATATATGCTTCAGCTGGGCGGAGGATTCCAGAACTGAATTCCTTCAAATCTCATTCTCGGATATGAATGTCTGGAACGTGATAGAAATGGAACAGAATGGGGAGTGGAACTGAATAGAATCCGTAATCATCCAACAATCTGTGCAGAGTTTGTGCTGTGCAGAGCAACTTTGGTATCATCACTAAGATTAGCTTAGTATACAATTGTTAAGTGTTAAGAATTGCGCTGCTGCATCTGTGTTTTGGGGTAAATGTTTGAATAGGAGTTTAGCAATATATTTAAACATAATGGGAATGTCTGCAGTAGGGCAGTGGTTCTCAAACCAGTCCTCAGCGACCCCCGATGGCCCATATTTTTGCTCCAACCTAACTTCCAGCTTAAAGATCCTTCACTGAAACTAAGGTGGCAGTAAATTAAAGGTAGCACTGATTTTAAGGTCGCACTGAATTTAAGGTATCAATGAACTTAAGGTGGAATTGTATTTAAGGTAGCACTGAATTAAAGGTGGAAGTGCGTGTAAGATGGCAGTGAATTTAAGTTTTCTGTGATTTTAAGGTATCAGGAAATTTAAGGTGGCAGTAAAATTAAGGGGGCAGTGAATTTAAGTTATAATTACATTTAAGGTGACACTGAATTTAAGGAAGCAGTTTAAGGAAGCACCTAACAACACATTACCATCCACCTTGGATACTGTAGCAACCGCCAAGCAACATTTTAGCATCACGTTTTTCAAACCAACTTAAAGTTCATTTAAAAACTTTCCCTTTCTAGACCAGCTTTAGAATCACTGCACTAGAGGGCCGTGAAGAAACCAGAATGCACAGAAAACCAAGAAGAATGCTTTTCCTCTTTTTCTCCAGTAATATTCACTGTTTTTGTAGTATTCACTGCATTCTCGTAAGATGGATTGTAGAAATGTTTGTAATGTGCATTCATCTGGCAGCTGATTCCTCTAACAGCTCCATGTGATTGTGCTAGTTCTAGATCAGATTGAGTATACACTGGAAAAAAATGGCTCATCAGGTCAACCTAAAAGAATTACTTGAGGTGGTAATAAGCAATTGAAGTAGTTTTATTCAACTTATTGGTTACCTTGGTTGAAAGAATCATTCATTCAAAGTATTCATTTAGGTTGAATGAACTAGTTAATTTATTTTTTATCATATGAAGTGATTTTTAAGACTGAAATGACAAGCCATTTTTTTTACAGTGTAGATCTCTAAAGCTATTGCTTTCATGTCATGTTCGTATGAGGAACTCTGGGTCTAAGTTACAATATATTTCCATAAATATTCACTCACCCATCCAAATCATTGATTTCAGGTGTTCCAATCACTTCTGTGGCCACAGGTGTATAAAACCAAGCACCTAGGCCTGCAGACTGCTTCTGCAGACATTTGTGAAAGAATGTGTCGCTCTCACAAGCTCAGTGAATTCCAGTGTGGTACCGTGATAGGATGCCACCTGTGCAACAAGTCCAGTCATGAAATTTCCTCGTTACTAAATATTCCACAGACAACTATCAGTGGTATTATAACAAAGTGGAAGCAATTGGGAATGATAGCAACTCAGCCATGAAGTGGTAGGCCACATAAAATAACAGAGCGGGCTCAGCGGATGCTGAGGCTCATAGTGCACAGAGGTCACCAACTTTCTGCAGAGTCAATCACTACAGACCTCCAAACTTCATGTGGTCTTCAGATTAGCTTAAGAACAGCGTAGAGAGCTTCATGGAATGAGTTTCCAAGGCTGAGCAGCTGCATCCAAGTGCAATGCAAAGCATCGAATGCAGTGTTGTAAAGTGCCACCACTGGAGTGTAGTGTTCCCTGGGGTGACAAATGACGCTTCTCCATCTGGCAATCCGATGGAAGAGTGTGGGTTTGGCGGTTGCCAGGAGAACAGTACTTGACTGACTGCATTGTGCCAAGTGTGAAGTTTGGTGGAGGAGGGATTATGGTGCGGAGTTGTGTTTCAGGAGTTGGGCCTGGCCCTTAGTTCCAGGGGAAGGAATTCTTAATGCTTCAGCAGACCAAGAGATTTTGGACAGTTTCATGCTCTCAACTTTGTGGGAACAGTTTGGGGACGCCCCTTTCCTGTTCCAACATGACTGCACACCAGTGCACAAAGCAGGGTCCATAAAGACATGGATGAGTTTGGTGTGGAAGAACTTGACTGGCCTGCACAGAGTCCTGACCTCAACCCGGTAGAAAACCTTTGGGATGAATTAGTGCAGAGACTGTGAGCCAAGCCTTCTCGTCCAACATCAGTGTCTGACCTCACAAATGCGCTTCTGGAGGAATGGTCAAAATTTCCCATAAACACACTCCTAAACCTAGTGGAAAGTATTCCTTGAAGAGTTGAATCTGTTATAGCTGCGAAGGGTGGGCTGACATTATATTAAACCCTATGGATTAAGAATGGGATCTTGCTCAATTTCATATGCGTGTGAAGGCAGATGAGCAAATACTTTTGGCATAGTGTAGGTTTCTTTATGAGAAAAATTACCAACATTGTCAAAAATCACCACTATGGCACAATGTGGACATCAAAAACAATCCAAACCTGATATTTTTTGCTGTACATACATTTTTCATCTAAATGTCTCTAGACCTTTTGAATTATGAGGTCATTAAGGTGTCAAAATATGACTATTGCTACCTGTAAGCCACCACTGCTGCTCAAAGAATTGACAGCATAAGACTGACAACCTCAGCAAAAACAAACAATCTTTGTTAAATGTGGTGGTTGAGCTACTTTGGCAGGTGTAACCTACAATTTTAGACCCTGGAGTTTTTATTTGATAGTGTCAACATTTTGTAGTAGACTTATTTTCATGCAACATCATTTCAATGTGCAAGAATGCTAGTTTGCTTGCATATAATTACATAGAAGTATCAAGCATGGAATTTGGGTGGCAGAGGCTTAAAGGGGAAAAAGGGCAACATGAGCATGAAGTAATTTAATATACAGCATATTGTAGTATATTTCCAAAGCTAGCCAAACCACTAACAGTACTATATTTGAACCCCAGTCACCAGCACATAAAGCTATAGTGTTACTCACTACACTATTTAATTATTATGTAAACATAGTAATAGCTGTATTTAGGAGCTCCACAGAGTCTTACATTGCTATTTTTTTTTACAGTAATGAAATGGAATATTTATTAACACCCCTTGGTGTTGATATAATATATGGTTGTTGTTTAAAACAACCACACTATGGAATGTGACACCTTTTTTAAGAGATATTCAGTATTTCATTGGTGGGATTTCCAGCATGGTGATGATGCATTAGAGGTCTCATTAGAAGACCCCATGCATGGTCAGTACTGCACCAGAGGGGGCACTCAATAGCGATGAATCTTACACGACCCAAGCCGACTCAGAAGTTCTTTTGCTATTGAGACTTGCCTTGCTGAAACTGATCCCAAGGAGACAAGTTCCAAGGAAAACAGAGTAAAATATTAAAAATGTTTGTGTGATACTAAACTTGAGAGTTATTAAACATCCAGCAAGGCTGGCTTAAAAACCACTCTTCAGTCCTATCTGAGAACTGTGCTGAAGTGACTAATGAGCAGCTTGATTGACAGATCTCTGTTCAACACTTTTAGCCTGCTCTACTACTCATTCAGATTTAAAATCATCATCCAGTCTTTATGTGATGGTAATTGGACGTAGCAACATGTAAAAAGCATCAGACAAATGAACAAAGTATTTATATGGATAAATTAATGAACTGGCAACAGGCCACTACTATGACTTGGGGGGAAAAATTGTGGTTCCATTGACTTACATTAAAAGTAAAAAAAGTTTTGGAGATATGAGGTTTTGTTCCGACAGCAGCGATACGTTTACTGTGTGCATAAGAACATTAAGCTAATTACAAATGAAACACAGATTTAGCTTCCCTGGTTTCTTTATTCAAGAATGGCCAAGGTAACATAAATTAATGTTATTGTACACATTAACCAAGAGAACATAAAGTTGTTCAATTCAATTGTGTATATCAGTTCCAAAGAAATTAAATATTACATCAACTTACATTAAGTAAATTACATACTTACCAAAGTAATTATGCTGAAGTGAAGCTAATGTACACATCTGAATCATGCAAAGTTAAAGCAACTTTCTTTTTTCCATTGTACCATATGGGCAGATGCTCAAGCCCCTCTTGGGTTCTTTCCATGGTACACGGTATCCAGTGACATGTGAGAGGGAAAATATGTGTAGAGTATTTAATTAAATTTAATCAAGTCTGGGACATATTTGTTAATCACCGATCACAACAGCAGCGATGTTCTAAAACATCATCCTTACTTCCCATAGAAATTCTGCTTAGACCCAGAGTTCCTTATATAGGCATAATGCTCACTACAGAATGACACACGACTTCAAAGTCCTGCTGTCCTGTCCCTCTCCCTAGTCTGTCAGATCAGAGAGTTTGCTTGATGTACAGCTCTGCAAATTCACATTATGTGTAGGTGAGATTTTGGAAGTGTGCATGTTGTGGCCTCTACAAGCCTCCATGAGCTACACGTATCCATAGACTCCTTCTGTGTCAGCCTTTAGCGTACAGCTGAGAAGGTCTTGGTGCAGTTTTGGGTGGGCTGAGGTGAAGCTTTGCTGGCTAGCTGAGAAACAGGCCACAGATTGGTGTTACTATGCTGCATATTTCCAGTTGCCCTAAATTTGCCTCGATGCTGCTGCTTAATTCTGTTCCCCGGGTTATGAATGTTTTCTAGGGCATTCAGAGTGTTAGTGGAGGAGTGCGTGTGTGGGGGGCGAGAGAGAGAAAGAGAGAGGGAGAGAGAGAAAGAGAGTAAGTTTAGTACAGGCTTTGTCAGAAGTATACATATTCAAGACTAAAATGTCCCTACTTCGTAGAAAAATCCAGAGAAAACAAATCTCGGTAACACTTTACATTAAGTATCGACTAACTAACATGAAGTAATGCATTAGTTAACATGAAGTAATGCATTAGTTAACATGAAGTAACATGAAGTAATGCATTAGTTAACATGAAGTAATGCATTAGTTAACATGAAGTAATGCATTAGTTAAGAGAGTTAAAGACTTTTACTTCTACTTAACACTGTTTGCTTAATTCCATTTCAGTCAATAATGTTTAGTTGCTTGTTTTTGATGGTTCATCTTTGGCCCTGTATTAAAGCTCAATAATATATACAATATAATTTAACCTGTAACATATTCTTATGCGTGTATTCAAGAAGGAATCATACGTACCATTCTCGCATAACGATCAGGCCTGGATGAGGCAGCTTGATGAAATTATTTACGTACCTTCAACCTCTCTTCTTTTAGCTTTATTTCATGATGCATATGCGTGAATGCAAATGTGACTTTTTTTGTAAGTCCTCCTATATTTACAATTGCAAATATAAGCAATGAGTGTATACACATACATTTCATAAAAAACACCCTCAAACTTAATAAAAACCAATCATGCCTTTGTAAAGCATTACTAACATCTGTTAAACATTACCAATCCTTTATAAGGACTTGTTCAATGAATCAAACATACCTGATGTAAAGTGTAAACCAATCATGCCTTTGTAAAGCATTACTAACATCTGTTAAACATTACCAATCCTTTATAAGGACTTGTTCAATGAATCAAACATACCTGATGTAAAGTGTAAACCAATCATGCCTTTGTAAAGCATTACTAACATCTGCTAAACATTACCAATCCTTTATAAGGACTTGTTCAATGAATCAAACATACCTGATGTAAAGTGTAAACCAATCATGCCTTTGTAAAGCATTACTAACATCTGTTAAACATTACCAATCCTTTATAAGGACTTGTTCAATGAATCAAACATACCTGATGTAAAGTGTAAACCAATCATGCCTTTGTAAAGCATTACTAACATCTGCTAAACATTACCAATCCTTTATTAGGACTTGTTCAATGAATCAAACATACCTGATGTAAAGTGTAAACCAATCATGCCTTTGTAAAGCATTACTAACATCTGCTAAACATTACCAATCCTTTATTAGGACTTGTTCAATGAATCAAACATACCTGATGTAAAGTGTAAACCAATCATGCCTTTGTAAAGCATTACTAACATCTGTTAAACATTACCAATCCTTTATAAGGACTTGTTCAATGAATCAAACATACCTGATGTAAAGTGTAAACCAATCATGCCTTTGTAAAGCATTACTAACATCTGCTAAACATTACCAATCCTTTATTAGGACTTGTTCAATGAATCAAACATACCTGATGTAAAGTGTAAACCAATCATGCCTTTGTAAAGCATTACTAACATCTGCTAAACATTACCAATCCTTTATTAGGACTTGTTTAGTGAATGTAGAAGGCATAACATTAAAAAGTACTACTAAATTAGTAAAGCACTTTAGGTAGTTTAATGATGTAATTTGAAAGCATTACACAAAGTTAAAACAATAAACAATATTTATGTTTGCATTACTACCTAGAAGGAACAGAATAAACAGTAGAATTACCAAACGGTTTTTACTATTCAACTTTGGCCTTTTAACATGTTTTCTGATATTTAACAGAAGCCTGCAAAGAACCCTGCATTGAAAATACTTCAAAACACCTTTAAATGTTGTCCTGTATATATAAAATTCTGCTCACAGTATCTCAACAAAAAAAACTGTCGAAATTTACTCTGAATTACCTGCTGCAACTGTGAAGGGTTTCCCTGAGTTTTAGAAAGCAGCACAAACAAATTACTGTCAAATAACTACCCAGTATAAACAAAAAAGGGTAGGATTATAAAAATGAAGCCTTTTTTATTACTTAGCTTTGACCTGTGACCATGTTTTCGGTCATTAAACAGAACCCTTCAATTTACATATTTTTTCAATACACCTTTAAAATAAAGCATTTTTGCACTCTATATACAAAATAATGTTCACAGAACACAAAAATACCTAAATTAACTTAAAATTAAATGCTGCAACTGAAAAAGGTTTCTCTAAGCAGCACATCCACGTAATAGGTCAGCCTACTTCTTCTGAATAGGAAGCAACTTCCCCTCAACTTTCATATTTGAAATTTTCTCAGCAATGCTTTTGTCCGAAGCTATTACATCTTGGCACTTTTTAGCGAAGTCTAACAACTTCTCCTTTTTTCCACGATCATCATTGAGCTGGCAGTATGTCTCTGGTTCGGCAAGGGATAGCTCTGCAATAGAAGCAGTCTGGGCAATTGTGTTGCGGTCTACCCCGTACTTCTGGAATGACTTGGCCATTGTGTTTCCTTTCATATATATGGCCAGCACTTTTTCATATCTTCGGATCACCTCAGCAGGGACACAAACTATACAAAAGAAAAGACAAGAGACACTGACATGAGTTTTAAGAAAAAAAAATGTCATCCTAAAAAATATTTATGTTAACTTTTATGTTATATAGATTACTACCACTGCATTACTTGCATTAAATGGTACCTCCATGTATTTTCTATTCAATAAAAATCAGTCACTCTACCCCATTGCCCCCACTTTATAACCTTTAGTTCATGCCTAGCATAAGGCATGGTCCCAATAGGTTCATATTTCTGTGCTCCAGAGACCCTGTGTTCTATTGACAATTCTTCTCTACTAGACAAGCTGTGTTTAGGCATTTATATCAGGAATGGGATCAGCGTAAAGCAGACGAATCCTTTCATTAGAAAGGGTGTTATAAACACACAGTGAGAGACACAGTGTAGTGTTATGCTTTACAGTTAGCAAGGTGTTCTTTTCATGAAATGCAGTTTCACTTTTTTCTTCCAAATGTACCTATGAACTCACAATTGTTAGACTAATATGTCAGGAACTAAGTCATTAGTGTTGGTGAATACATATACCACGTTGGAAGATGGGCCCTTTCTTCTCCTTCTTGCGCTTCATCTTTTCTTTTTTCCCTTTTATTTTTTCCCGTCTTTTCTTCTTTTTCTTTTCAAATGAGGAATCAGTACTGTCAGAATCAACAAAGGAATCTGAAGAATCAAATGAGCTGGAATCTATGACGATTGATTTTTTCTTCCGTTTAACTCCACCCTCCTCTTTTTCTTCTTCAGCCTTGTTGGCTACAACAACAACAACAACAACAAACTACTAAACAAAATTGAACACTTTAACATTTTCATCTCATATAATAAGAACCTTAAATTTTCAACAAACCTTAGTCTACCTTCTGCAGACAGGAATGTCAGGAAGTGTAGACAGACTGTAATTCCACAGTGCTGTACGTACAGTGTTTACTGTTATTTTATGTATTTTTTTCCTCTTTACTAAACAGTCTTGTCTTTCTTTTCTGTATCACAATTTCTGTATCACAATGAATGTGAATCTTGTCTAATCTACTATTAGTCCCCACATACATTGTGCACTGTTGAAACTGATATGCGGCTTACAGTAAAAGTGCAGCCCTGTGCATTTTCAATCACTCTCTTGAAAACCAGCCATCAGAAAGACACATACACAGTTACAGACATACTGACAATGTGACTTGTTAGTCTTGTGTCTTGTTAGTCATCAATGACACGCCATTCTGATTACACTGTCATGTTTCATGACATAAATCCACATGACCTAAGGATCTTAACCACCATCTTAACCATATATATATATATATATATATATATATATATATATATAATCAGGGGTACCTGTGAATTTTGACAAAAACTTACCTTGAGTTAATTGTGTCCTCAGAAAATCACGTTCTTCCTCTAGATCTTTAATCTTTTCCTGCTGTGATGCTACCTTCAGCTTCAGTAACTCCACCTCAGATTTGGCTTTAGCTAGAGCAATTTGAGCTGTGGGGGAATGTGAATCACCTAAGAAAAAAGTATAAAGCTCAATATTATCATACACCACTATAATCTGTACATAAACACAACATGTTTTGTGTTTGCAGTTTCTAGTATTTTAGACAGATAGTTAAATAGCAACCATTCAGAAAAAAAATAACTAGGCATTACAGATTTTTAGGAGAGATAAACATAACGCTGAAACTTAAGGTATTACAGCTAACTAAGGCCAACAGTATTTTCTAATCTTTACTTAAAATGGTGGTCACCAGTTACTGGCTTGTGTAAAAATACATACACTAGAAGTTTTTTTATGCAATAACACCTAAACAAGGAACGCTGTCGTTATCACTAAATAAAGCAGACAAAATAGACATCCTAACACTATATAGCTGGTGCTTAGACAAGTCAAACAGTCAAACTGGAAAGTTCGATTCCTTTTACTGAACCGGTTCTTTTGAACGTATGAATCAATCATCTGATTCAATCCATTTTATAATTTCATGTAATGATTTTTGTAACGATCACTTTTATATTTCACATTTCACATATCACATTTATTATACTATTATACGTGTTTTTAAGAGGATTACATTGGACATAGACGTTGTACTGAAACGCTTGACTCGTTCGAAAGCCTGAAGCGCCTCCGATGAATCGAACTTCCCATCACAGCACGTTTAGCTTCGAAGTTTAAACATCTTACCTCTGCCGGCTGCACTGGTGTTATCATGTGTGGTTTCACATTTACTGCCTGAATCTTCGCGTTTCTCTTGCTGCTTGGTCCGTCTACGAGAAACTTTCATGGTAATTTGGAACAGGGAACTCTCTTACCTTCCTAACGAAACCTAAACAAACACTTCATATGGTCGCGCGCATGACGCAGACCCAGTATCACCTGTGATTAGCTAGTGAAGATGACTGGATTAAACTGACTGGCTGAACGAAAGCGGAAATTTTACACTTCCGTATAAGTAGTCTAGGCGAAAATATTCCAGTAAGAAGATCTCCGCAATGGCACTCAGGGCAAAAATCCTTAGGTTAATTGATGGGGTTAAAACCAGAAGGTCTACACTGAAACTAATCAAATGGCTCATGAAGGAAAAATTACTCATGGCCAAAAGTAGATGCAATAAGTGCAGCAGACCTATGACAATGGTTCCACATTCTCATAAAAAGGACAAATTTACATGGCAAGTAATTCATCATGATAATTTTATTTTGTTTTATATCTATTATGTTAAAAATAAAATAATACATTTTTTACAACATTTCTTCAGGATCTGCAACAGACAGCCACACAAAGGGAAGCCATGCACCAAATCCATTAGATCAGGATCCTTATTCGAAAGATCCAGAGTCAGTTTGGTGTCCTGGATGAAATTCATATATAGGTATTTCATATATAAAACATGTTTATCAATAGCAATATAGGCATATATATGTCTGGCACTGTACCTTCATTCTAGAAACCTGTACTGTGTACAGTTATTACACTTCCCTTCATGCAGTGGTTTATTTTACAATTATAATATTTTGTCATTCACATATTTTCTTGGTGAAAATTTAGCCAATGCAATGATTTATTTGTCATTTGATTGTTACATAATATAGTTATTTTGTCTCAGATTCGCCCAGGGTCTACAGCTAAGACAGGTCGACATGATCAGTGATGGCATAGCTGGCAGTTCAAGAACACTCTCTAGGATGGCTAAGTGTTTACGCAATGTGTGCAAAAATTCAATGGATTCCTTCATCAGAGACAAAGGACAGCGTGTTGGTGGTCGAACTGAGTTTACTGTAATTGATGAGAGCCACTTCCGACATAAACGCAAGGTAAAAATGATGGATCCCCATGTCCATATTTTTTCAACAATTCATAAATACTTTAAAGTTATTATTTCTCAAAATATTATTAAAGGTGTATTACTACACTAGTAAACTACAGTTATCATCTCCTGGTTATAGAGTGCTCTGGGATAACTCTTAATCCCTTGTCATAAGTACATTTTGAAATGTTTAAAAAATATATAAAATATTAGTTTGTACAGTTTTGATATTTGTTAAATTGTATACATATACAGTACCAGCCAAAAGTTTGGACATACCTTCTAATTCATTTGAACACATTTGACTGGTACTGTAGATGTACTTTGTGGCCTATCTTATTCACGGCATACATTTGGCAACCACTTTTACCCTGTTCTACAATGGTCAGGACCCCTACAGGACCACCACAGAGCAGGTGTTATGTGGGAGGTGGATTCTCAAGACTGCAGTAACACTGACATGATGGCTTTGTGTTAGTGTGTGTTGATGATGCTGGAGTGAGTGATGCTGGAGTTAGTAAACATTGTGTCCACTCTCTGTTTACTCTATAAGACACTCCTACTAACACTGACACACTGAGACACTACATTAGTACACCTTTTACTCCCTACCTGCTGCGCTGTCCACCTTGTAGGTGTAAAGTCGGAGACAATAGTTCATCTGCTGCGGCACAGTTTGTGTTCCTTCATCAGTGGTCACAGAGCACTGCCCAGAGGACGCTGTTGACTGTACAGTTTTGGTTGGTCGATGATTCTCAGTCCAGCAGTGACCCTGAGGTGTTTATAAACTCCAGCAGCACTGCTGTATCTGATCTCACACCAGCACAACACACACTAACGCATCACCACCACGTCAGTGTCACTGCAGTGCTCGGAATCATGCATATAATACCTGCTCTGTGGTGGTCCTCTGGTGATCCTGGCCTTTTGGCAGTCATGGATAGGTCTGCCCACAGCTCTGGAAATGTGTGCTCACTGCCCCCTACTATATTTGTTTTTACTAGAGTGTGTTTATGTGGGTGTTTCACTGCACATATAGGTTGCTGAGGACAAATTCCTCTGCAAAAATGACACAATTGGTAAACGATTCTAAATTCTTTGAAAAGGGGTTAACACTATTCAGTGAATCAGATGGACTACAGTGCAGCTACAGTACCAGTCTCAGGATTCTCAGACACTCACATACCATTTAACTGAATGTCCAACTAAACAGTCCAAAGTTTTGACTGATACTGTAGAACACATGAATTATTATCATTGACTCTTATTATTTGGCTACCATGATGTTGATTTAGGCTAAAACAATGCATTAACAGAATGTAAAACAAATTATTTTTCTGTCATACCATTTGAGTTTTCTCAAGATTTTATTACTGATCACTAAATATTTTTGCATGATATATTCTTCAAATGGTAGATAATGTAGTTTCAGTGATAGTGTTTCTTTTGTTGTTCTATTTACAGTATGGGCGAGGTAGAGCTGGCCAAACATGGAGGAGAAAGAAATGGGTGTTTGGAATATTAGGAGTTCGCGGTCAAACTCGCAGACCGGTTTTGCGGCTTGTCGAACATAGGTCAAGACGTGCTCTTCTTCCCCTGGTGCGACGCCATGTGCGCCAAGGAAGTACCATCATTAGTGATGAATGGAGAGCATACAGAGGTGCCCTTTCAGATATGGGATACATCCACCTCACTGTCAATCACAGCAGGAACTTTGTCAACTCTCATACTGGTGCTCACACACAACACTTAGAAAGAGCATGGTCCTCATACAAAGGACATGTATGGAGACTGAGGGGAAATCGAACAGAAAGTATTTTAATTGAACATCTTAAGCTAATAGAGTGGACTTACTGGTTGGGAAAATGTCACAGAGATGGTCCTCTGGGCAGGCTGCTGAAGGATATTCGCAAGCTGTTTTCTGTTTAGTGTACCTTTACAATTCGATTTTAACAGCCAATTAGAAATAACATGTTTACTAGGGCTGAAAGATTAACCAGTTCAGCCCTTATTGTTTACCATGTATATTTGGGTATAGATCAACTTTCAGTACAGCAGTAACACTGTCATGGTGAATATGGTTTTGATTAGGTTTTATCAGTGATCCACTAGCTGACAATATCTAGACAGGAGCAACTTGGTAGTAACTAAGCAGCAGTATCAAAATAAAATAGACTATACATCGAAAAGATGACCTACAGTTTATTACTGTACACCAACAAGCCAAGTTGCAGGGCAGGGGTTTCTAATAAAATTTGAATGATGGTTCTGATATCAATAAACTGTTAAAATACTGTTTTATTACTAGCGTTCATATATCTCTATCTGAAACATTATATTGTGTAAGTGTTTATAATTAAGTAGTCTGAAATTGTTTATTCAGATTGTATTTGTGTAATGTTAAATGAATAAAAATGTTCTGGATACAATAAACACAACCACTGTTATGCTGTGAATAAACAAAAAAACATATATAGTATGTTGTTTGGTCACACATTTGCCTTACTTTTTAAAAAGGTATACCTTCCATTACTGTTTTACGATCACTAACACAATACTGGTTTACACTTTACATCAGGTATGTTTGATTCATTGAACAAGTCCTAATAAAGGATTGGTAATGTTTAACAGATGTTAGTAATGCTTTACAAAGGCATGATTGGTTTACACTTTACATCAGGTATGTTTGATTCATTGAACAAGTCCTAATAAAGGATTGGTAATGTTTAACAGATGTTAGTAATGCTTTACAAAGGCATGATTGGTTTACACTTTACATCAGGTATGTTTGATTCATTAAACAAGTCCATATAAAGGATTGGTAATGTTTAACAGATGTTAGTAATGCTTTACAAAGGCATGATTGGTTTACACTTTACATCAGGTATGTTTGATTCATTGAACAAGTCCTTATAAAGGATTGGTAATGTTTAACAGATGTTAGTAATGCTTTACAAAGGCATGATTGGTTTACACTTTACATCAGGTATGTTTGATTCATTGAACAAGTCCTTATAAAGGATTGGTAATGTTTAACAGATGTTAGTAATGCTTTACAAAGGCATGATTGGTTTACACTTTACATCAGGTATGTTTGATTCATTGAACAAGTCCTTATAAAGGATTGGTAATGTTTAACAGATGTTAGTAATGCTTTACAAAGGCATGATTGGTTTTTATTAAGTTTGAGGGTGTTTTTTATGAAATGTATGTGTATACACTCATTGCTTATATTTAAAATTGTAAATATAGGAGGACTTACAAAAAAAGTCACATTTGCATTCACGCATATGCATCATGAAATAAAGCTAAAAGAAGAGAGGTTGAAGGTACGTAAATAATTTCATCAAGCTGCCTCATCCAGGCCTGATCGTTATGCGAGAATGGTACGTATGATTCCTTCTTGAATACACGCATAAGAATATGTTACAGGTTAAATTATATTGTATATATTATTGAGCTTTAATACAGGGCCAAAGATGAACCATCAAAAACAAGCAACTAAACATTATTGACTGAAATGGAATTAAGCAAACAGTGTTAAGTAGAAGTAAAAGTCTTTAACTCTCTTAACTAATGCATTACTTCATGTTAACTAATGCATTACTTCATGTTAACTAATGCATTACTTCATGTTACTTCATGTTAACTAATGCATTACTTCATGTTAACTAATGCATTACTTCATGTTACTTCATGTTAACTAAAGCATTACTTCATGTTAACTAATGCATTACTTCATGTTAGTTAGTCGATACTTAATGTAAAGTGTTACCCAAATCTCTGTGTGAGGGTGTTTGCTTGCTCGCTTGCATTTGTGTTTGCTTCTTTGCTTGCAGTTAAGTTTGTGTGTATAGATGTTTGTGTTTGCATGTGTATAGACTACTTTCAGCTTTGGCAAACATCATCTTCAGTTACAGCTGTGTTGTGTCCTGGAGAATGGATTCTGCTTAGGACAGTCATGACCCACTACGTCCATCTTATCTTCCCAGGCTCTGTCTTAACTAGAAATAAAACCAGGAAATATTTATAGCCTTTCAACACTATGAAGGAAACACTCTTACTTATTGTAAACTGTGCTAAAATCAACTGAAAAACAACCAAAACTTGTAGAGGATGACACTTTTAGAGTTTCGTACCAACCTGCATCAAACATGCTGCCCCTCCCAATACCTACATCAATGCAACTGGTCCAGCCAATCAAGACCTCCTAAGAAGGTAATGAGCAGGATCAGCTGTGGCAGACTGTGGTTTTAAATATAGTCCACAGGATGATCTTTAGGACCAGGTATGGTGAACTTTGGTGAATATTTAAGGTTTAACCCAAAGGTTAAACTACCTTAAGCCGTTACACTAAATGAGTTTTATCCCGATTTTAGCCCCAAATCTCAGTCTGGTTGATTTTGTGCTAGTTGAGTCTAGTCTGCTGATTTTTGTGTCAGTCAGAGTTGACAGTTGGAAAGAGAATCAAGTAGTCTGTGAGGGATGGATATGTAAATTTTTGGCCTCCCGATTCCGTTTCAGACCAGTCAGAGTTTATCAAATGTGTTTGATTTTTTTCGACCCGACTCTGAGAGTCAACAACTCAATCTGAACAGATTCCTGCAACAGCCAATGAAAACTGAGAGCACAGAAAAGGCAAGTAAACAAAGAAAAATGCAGAAAAGTCATTCACGTGTGGAGCGTAGCTTTCCAATGAGCTGATTTTAAGACACAAGCACAATTGAGTTTATGTACGTTTAAAACTCTAAAAAATACCACACTGATCATAAGTCCAAGAGCTTCACTTTAACATGTTTACCTGCTGCTTCTTTACTATGTCCACATTTGTTTATTTGGGTCTCCTACCAGTCGTAGTGTGAGATGCCCAGTCTTTTTATGATCTGTTAAGACTTTAAAAGTCATGTAGCGTAACCAAGGCTTTAGAAGATCCAACCTTTTTTGGGAAGTGACACACTAAGGTGGTAGCTAGCTAGTCACAGAGTGGTCCTATGTTTAGAGTGTGCTTTACGATGGCTGTCGTTACTAACCTCTATGAACCTTTGAGAATCTGACCCAGGATCACTTCTAACTTACACTGCAGTCACAGCAGCTCATTGCATAGTCTGGAGACTGCCCACAAATATGTGGCCCAGACTCGTAAGTGTCCCCAGAGTGTTTGCTGTGTTAGTTGAGTTACCCTGCAATTTAGAGCCACTCTGTTTAGATAGCCCTTGCTGCCATTGTGACAATCCTATTAAGAAAACAGCACAGTGTTAGTGTGACGCAAATTGGCTGAAAGTGGGCTGGCAGAAGTCCAACCACGACTCAAGGTGAAGGCACAAATACACAGCCTTAAGTGAACATCCAGTCTGCAGATCAATACTGGCATATGTGAGGCAGAGGGAGCAAACAGTATATGGAGTATAGCACCACATGCTTATATATATATATATATATATATATATATATATATATATATATACACACATACATAAAATTTAGTATGCATGTGTTTGTGTGTGAGGAAGAGTGTCGTGTTGTGGGTTTTTGGTGATGGACTGTGTGTATAAAGTGCTGCCAGTGGAAGGAGTCTGTGTGTGTATATGTGTGGGCATGCGCAATAAATGACTGTCATAAATAGCTGCAAATAATTAGACTGTCCTGTTTCTCATTAAGTAGCTGTTATTTGGAGGCAGTTAGTGATGAAGAGGATTCAGTGCACAGTGGTGTCATTTAAATACATACTCTACATTCTTAAAAATATAAGTGACAGAAAGTGGACAGATAAACCAATTTTGCTTCCCTGACAAACCTTTTAATGGATTTTTTTAAAGAATCGTTTTCTAAAGCAAAATAAGATATGAGGGTCAAGAAGGGTTAAAAAAGTGCTCCACATAATGTAAATGTTCCACAGCAGTTCAAAATGTCCTACAATTGTAAGTCTGAGCCAATAACCTTTTAGGAACATTTGTTTTCAAATGTATTGCTAGAGTTTAATCCTTAGTGATGCCACAGCTGTCCATGCCTGTGATGACTGTCCCTATCTCCTTTTCTCTCAACACAATACTAGCCAATGCAGGAGTCTGCTACCTAAAGTACCAGAATTGGCAGCTAGTGTTAGTATTGAAACTCCTTTTTTGTTAGTGAACAATCTGCAATAAATGCTGATTTCATTCACCAACATTTTAGTTCAATGCATACTTTTGAAACCGCAACTAATAATAAAACTAAAATTCTGTACTACAGATTCAAGACTCGACTCAGTCTTGCACCTCAGACTTGCATGGAGCAGCTTGTGAACATCTCTGCTTGGCAATGATATTGTTTTAGCATTAGCTTGAAAAGATGCCGTGGCAACGTCTTAGCCTTGTGATGAGTACTTTTGTGAGACTGTTGTGAGACTTTCAGAGCCAGATATAGTAGCTGGACTGATAAAAGTGCGTTGGCTTGGCATCTTTAGATATTGAAGAGTGCTGTTGCATCGAGCTGTACTGAAAATAACTTGCCCCTGAAAGACCATGCTCTGTAGTTGGTTAACCTGCATGTCAGTCAAACAGCCCTTTCCTGTTAAAGCAGGCGGTTCTTCGGCATGTCCAAGAAGGAAATGCACCAGAGTTTGTGACTCTAAGCACACGTCTGGCTTGTGGGATTTTGGGAGACCTAATTAACAGGTGGAAGTTGGCCACAACAAAAAAACTTTAATACACACTTAACCAAAGTCCTACAAAAAATGGACTTGTCATGACACACAGAAAGGCAGTCATATACAAGGAGAAAAACAAGAGAACAGAGCTAAGGTCCAGAACACCAGATAAATCTAGTGACTGTAGAAACAAGCAAGAGTTTCAGATGTTTCATTCATGTTTGCTCCAGGCAGAGGTTTCAAAACCATTTGAAGAACATTTTCTGCAGATCATGTATAAAATTCAGTTCACATCAGATTGACTTGGCCTCTGTTGGTGCAATAATTTCGGCTACATGTCCTATTTCAGAATAGAACTGACAAAGAAGCACAAGCAACCATGATATACACAGTACTTGCAATAAATGAAGTTAGCCAAGCTTAGTAGAACTGATTATTTTATTTTTTTTTTTACAGATCAGCACACATCTAACTTATGAAGAAGCCATCACATTTGCACAGAAAATTAAAGTAAAATCCAAGAGTCAAACAATAAACATTGTGCTTTCACCTGAAAAAACATGGGTTGATAAACAAATGAGAATGAATTTAGAGTTTGATTTTAACAATTTAGTGTTATCCTTAGCCTTACAGCTGGAAAAAGTCTCCGGGATCCTCAAAGAAACTGACAAGACTTCACAAAAGACCAAAATGAACTGAAGGGACAGATTTAAGAGAGTTAATGAGCCATGAACAAGACATAGGTGCTTATGATGAAAAGTAGGTGGAGCCAAGGTGGGGTTGAAGCTTGTGTGAGCCATTACAACCTCACATACATATCATTGATCATTTCTCCATGTCTACAAATTGATTAGTTTGCCAACTTTTGCAACATGTTTTATGATACGAATAATCGTTGAACACAATACATGGCTGTAGATGGAGTCTATATGGAGAAACAGGGCTAAGTTAAGACCTTATGAATAAGATGCAGTCTTGGCCACTTTCCATTTATGTCTGAATGAGATTTACGACTGCTCAGTAAAGTCTACATTAATGGATCTTATTTGTTAGATTCGGCGTGACCTTCTGAAAATTGTTTCTCAGATCAACACCTACATCTCAGAGGGATTACACAGTGACTCATAACTCTGAGGCAGTAATCAGAGTTGCTGTCTTTATTGCTCATTCACTCAATCTTTTGTCTTTATAAAGCTCTTACAGTACAGATGAAAAATCCATTATTTCAGTGGATATAGCAACTCAGGTGATTCTACGCAGTAGAACCTGCATGTCGGACAAATCAAGATACATCCAATATTTGATATTCAGCAGTTTGCATAGTATTCAAATGACTTTTACTTAAACAGGAATTCTGCAGATTTTTTAACATTTCTGTATAATTTAGTTGTTCAGATGTAAACAAAGTCATTCAGAGTGGTTTGATGTGAACTGATTCATTGTAGAGATTATCTTATTTTGTGAAAGGAACCAGGGGTCACAATGTCTACAACACAAATAGAGCAATTTTATTGATTATCTATCTAAAACAATAACCTACATGTGTCTTATGGGTTGTAATACTGATCATAGAAACATAACTGGGGGGGCTGGAGGTTAGGGAACCGGCCCTGTGACTGGAAGGTTGCCAGTTCGATCCCCAGCACCGACAGTCCATGACTGAGGTGTCCTTGAGCAAGACACCTAACCCCGAATTGCTCCCCAGGCGCCGTGGAAAGGGCTGCCCACCGCTCCAGGCAAGTGTGCTCACTGCCCCCTAGTGTGTGTATTCACTAGTGTGTATGTGGTGTTTTACTTCATGGTTGGGTTAAATGTGGAGGTGAAATTTCCCCATTTGTGGTTTTAAAAAAGTATCACTTAGCTTAATAAAATATCTAAAAAAAAATTTTATAAAGCCTTACAATGGCCTGCATATACCTCTCCACAATGAATGTATTTTAGACAGTATGTTTTAGGCCAAGGCTTCACAAAAGACCACATTGAATTGAAGGAACAGATATGAAAGAGTTAATGAGCTCTAAACAAGACAACAAGCTGTCATCTCAGCCATCAGGCAGTGTATTTTCTTTTACAGTCATTAAATGCTTCAGATGTCTGGTTCCTATCATCACCACTGTGAACAATTCTGACTTGGAAAATGTCTCTAAGCTGGAGCGTTTCACATCAATCTACTCTGACTTTGTTCATGTCTTCTTAATGACAGGGATTCCACTTTAACCAATTAATTGATCAATATATATGTTTATATAGTGGAACTGTTCACTGTAAAAAGTCAGGAAGGGCCAGGCACTCCAAAACCAAAAGATGAGGCTTTAACATCAAAGGGTTCGACAAGAATCGTGGTCAGTAAACAGGCAAGGGTCAGATCCTAAATGGCAAAAATGTACAAAAAGGCAACCATAACCAGAGAGCAAAGACGATAGGGATAACTAGACATCCAGAAAATCAGTCCAAACACTAGAAAAGCAGTCACAAAATCACAGGAAAAACACTCAATAACTCTACAGGAGAAGCAATACCTCATAATCTGCCTAAGCTAAAGCCCAGGCTTTAAACTAAACTAAACAAGTCATGTGACATGGAACACAGGTGAACAGAGTTAGTATTCAGGAGACTGTGAGTGCTGATTGGAGCATGATGGAAGGTCAGCGGTCACATGAGTCAAGTAATCTCTTAGAAGATTCTGCAAGATGGAGTCTGAGTGTATCTCAGAGCCAGAGGGATGTGTGAAATCCACACGCATGGACACCTTTGTGTGCCAAAAAATGTCAGATGGGCTTTACCGCTATCCTCAGTGCATTTAAATCTTCTTATGCATGAAAGGATTAAAACAGAGTGGATAATGGTAAAGTCCATATGACATTATTGGCACGCTGTAGTAAGGCTTCACTCATTCATTCATTCATGCATTTATTCATTCATTCATTCTTTCATTCCATCTATCCGTCTCCAAAGGCATTTTATGATGAAGGCTTGTAAGTATAAGAAAATTGGTATGGATATTTGTTTTTTTGTGCATTATTCTGGAGCCCATTCAGTGGAGCATCTCATTCAGTTTTGGTTTGCATTCTCTACTTTTTTGGTTTTGCTTAAACCTAAACTTTGAGTCATTGGACCTTTTTACACAGCACTTTTTCTTTTTAGGAGAAAATTAAGAAGCAGCTCAGTTCCCCCCATATGTGCCCCAGTTGGTGGCAGCCTAATAGTTTAGCTTCACTAGCAGAGCCTATTCAAATACATTTGTCCATGTGTTAAATTAGATTAGGCATGAGTGCCACTATTAATTTTCCGTGATAGCTATGTATATAATCAATAAATTATGCAGCTTTTTAATTTCACTTTATATTGTTTTATGATTAATTTTATCAGGCTTTAGATTAACATTGGGCCCTGAAGCAGAAATGTGGGGCCTCAGCACTTTTTGAAGAAGAAGCAGGGCTTTTTCACACAGCGAGTGGCACAAAGTGCTGTGTAGCATGTGGGGGGGATTTCTGAGGACGTGCAGTGAACTCATACTGTGGGTCTGGAATACACAAAACACAGACACGGAAGATTCTGGTATAGAGTTTTCAGTGATACTGATGCCCCAACTGTAGGTATAATTGATACAACATAAAACTTGACCTATTTCACATATTTATTTTTACATATGTTTGTTTTTTACTTTCTTATTTGTATTCAGATTTTAATATTCTATACTGTTCAAATGTCAGGTGTCTCTTTATTTAATGTCCAGTCACAATGACCATTAAATATAAGTTATTCATTTTTTCAGTATCAGGGAGAAAAAACATACTTAACAAAAAATTGCACAGAAACATCCATCATGACATTTTTAATAGTTAATGTGGAATATATTTCAAACTTCTATAGTTCAGTCTTAGAAGGCTGCATTTCCTGCTTCTTCTGATCCAAGTAATCCCAAACACATTCAATGATGTTGAGCCCTGGAGTCTGGGGTTAGCCCATTGTTCTGAAGAAAGAAGCTGCTTCTTCGTTTGATTTGAAAATGCTCTCCTTGGCCATTTCCTTTTTTCAGTGAGGCTTCTTGGCAGCTACACATCCTTTCAGACCCATTGCGCTGAGTTGTCTTCTCACGGGACAGCTGTGGACTCTCAGATCAAGAGTGGTGCTTGATTTTCTCCTCAAAGATGAAAGCTTTAAGTTTTTTTTTTGTCCTTTCACTTTCTTATGATAATGGAGTATCTGATTTCAGAAATGAATAATGATATACAAAATGAATACATAATATACAAAATTTATACAAAAATGAATAAATGGATGCTTTTTTAAAGTCACTTACTATTCACTATTCCATTCATTGTGTGTTTTTGGTTACTTTTCTGCAAAATATATATATCGACATTTGTAATTAATGGTTTGTCATAATATTTCTGAAGATCTAAATGTTTGCTGAAAATCCAGAGACACCATTTGCCACAAGCTGGACTATCCAGCTCCTTATACCAGATAGATAAGTGTAGTATTGGACTTCTGGCAAAGGCGTTAAAGGTCGTGGTCTCTTCTCCTGCAATAAATTCTTTCCACTACATGTGCGATGATGAGCCTATGAGCACCAGTGCCCCCCCATGTAAACCTTCTCAATTATTTACATGATATATATCCTGCTCACTATCAGAAAGGCGATATGTTCAGATAGCTATATTAAGTGCTGTATTAAGTCCATATCAATATCATTTGGTGAGAGATTGAGTGAGAAAAGGAGATGGAGGGTATTTGTGGCCCCTGTTTTCTCTGTGGAGGTGTATTGCATGACATGATTAATGTCTGTGTGCCTGAGACGAACCTTGGGGATTTTGTGTGTGTTTGTGTGTGTGTGAGAGAGAGAGAGAGAGAGAGAGAGAGAGAGAGAGAGAGAGAGAGATGATGGGGGAGAGTCTGTGCACATGGTTACCGTTGAGGATTTGTTTCCCAGCTGGTTGATGTTGATCAAAGAATAAGGTGAAATCAATAAACCAATAATACTTTTCTCATTTCCAGTGCATTTCAATATGTGAATTCAGAACTTTCACAAGTGACTAATCCAGGTCTCGCCCACTTACGTGTTCTTTCATAGCTACTGTTGCCAGGTTAGACAAGCTTTACAAAGTTAGACAAGCTAAGTTAATTCTCTAGCCTGCACTATAGCATAATCTATACTGATGAACACAAAAACAAATTGTTGGGCTCATAAAAAGCCAAAGGATACAGCTTTCTGCTCTGTCTTGCCATACACATAATGGCAGTGATAAAAAGAGGGAACAAATAGATCACAAATTATAAGAATATGAAGTTATATAATTTTGTTTTCATTTGTTTTTTTTTCTCTCCAGCAGATCATCAAGAAACCACTTTCTATTATGTTACTATGACAACAGTCAGTCAACTAAAATAGTCCACTATATACTCACTAAAACATTACATGCACATGGAGTGATTTTAGCTATTAGATAAAAATTAGATAATAATTAGATATAATTATTAGATATAAAGTAAAAAAATGATACATAACTAATAAACACACATTTTTGGAGTCATAAAAAGGCATCGGCTACAGTTCCCAGCTCCTGTTCAATAAAGTGTAAAGGTTTGTTTCATCGTTAAGAGGCAGAATATTCTGTACATATTGGACAAATTTCAAGAGCTTTTGTTCTCAAAATGTAATCCACAAATATATACAAACTGTTTGTTTTAAGATTTATTATAGTGATTTTTATTTACATTTTTAGGACTGCCATCAGGTACTTTAAACTGCCATCAGGTTTAGGCAAAATACTTTGAAAACATATTGATTGATCAAACCACATTGGTTTATCAGTCCACTCAGGCTCTAGCAGGAACTTTGTTAAGAAGCTTTAATTGAGGTCCTCTTTAAAAATATTTAGTAAAAAAGGATTGATGGTATGTCTTATGAAGATTGCATGTTTTTAGTGGGTGAGTATCCTAAAAATATTCTCCTAAAATATAAAACTGTACTCTGAACTGTATTTTGAATACGGCCTTTACTAAATGTAACTTGGAACTGAATACACTTACTTAATTCATGTGTTCTGAGTACCTGTTTTGAATACCTGTATTCTGTTACATCCCAATACTGCCTACTATGTTGCTATATGTAAAATCACAGTGATCAATACAGCAGTGACATTACAGGCTGTTCTTCCACAGCACAATGTTTTGTACCCTTTGCCATCAGAAAAGTGGAACTGTGCTCTTTTCATTGGTCATCAGTCCAGTACCTGCTTAAGAGTTTTGCTAACAGCACCTTATGGTACTTGCAAGTGTGTTTATATATATATATATATATATATATATATATATATATATATATATATATATATATATATATATATATATATATATATATATATATATGTGTGTGTAAATCTGAACAGTATGCTGACATGTTCATAGCTATTTGTACAAATGTTATTTTGTAAAGCTTTCTAAGGTCAGGTAGTTAGGAAGCTTATACTAATGCTATTAGCATTCATGCTAGCAGCCACAAAACAGGTGTTATTATGATGCTTCATGCTGTCTCAGGCAGAAAATGATGTAGAACCAGAACTGTAAGTTCTATAATCTCCCAAAAATGTTTGTGTCAGTACTTGTTTTTAAATGTGCAGTTGAAAAACACCCTTAAACTATTTGACCCCTTTCTTAGAGGATATGATAACAATAAAACTCATTATTGTATGAACATTAATTGTAATATTTTGAGAAACTGCATACACAATAAAGCTGCTGATATTCAAGGTTTGTACATGCAGACAACTGTGAGCATACAGATCCATGTTTCCAGATGGTGGCTTGGAACGATATGGGCAATCAGATCTAATGTCATAATATAAACACAGCATAAGCAATTTACTGACAACATTTTCCTTGTCAAACTGGTCACATATACTGACATTTTAGCAAAACAAACAAAAAAAAAATGGGACAATATGTTGCCTCAAGCTATGTTACTAAAGTCAAGCTACTCAGTGACAGTGATAAAGAGAGATAAGTAGAGGCTCTGGGCTATCGTAACAGTGTGACCTTTCATAAGCATTCAAAATACATATCATTTGAAAGTAAAATTAATCATGCACACTAATGCAATGAGGTGTGTGGTACAGTTTCTTTTTAGGTTGGATGGGCTTTCTGGAAATATTCTGTAAAAGCTTGTTCAATCTAGCAGTAGCAATGTAAGTGGGTGGAGCAGGGGTAGTTCAACTGCACTCAGGAAAAAATGAACCACATTTTATGAAAGGTTGCACTGTCCTTCAACAGATACTTTCACAAATCCAAAGTGATTTACAAAAAGTAATCCTGACTCGCAACTTAAAAAACAAATCCTGACACATGGAGCTTCGGTTCTAATGAACTATCAGCTGTGCTCGTAGTGTCAGCCTATCGCTCCTGTTTAATAGTATCAGTTAATTGATTGTCAGTGATGTACTCCCTCAGTGAGAGGACGTTTGATGAGGCTGCAGGAAGGAGGGGCCGTATTGCCCATCTCAGCGCAGGGCTTAGTGCAACCTAATGACTGAGCATGACGAAGTTAAAGGCCCTGCGAGAGAATGGGAGCTAATGACACATGGAAGAGAGAGGAAAGTGAGAGAAATGACTTCAGAAAATCTCAAGGAAATCTCAAAAGGAACATTTCAGATAGAAAAAATGCAAAAATAGTATTATGCATATTTGTTGACACCACTTATGCATATTGGTATTCTCACACTTCATTTCCACTTTAAGTAGGCAGTATATTAACTGACTCTTTTAACACTCCTAAAAGGAAAATCCATAAATTGTGAAAGAGAAAGTTTTCATTTGCTCTGCAGTTTTACAGGGAGCAACATATCTCCAGGTATCACTTCATTTTCATTCTTATTCTTGAATGTAGTGGTGAAATATGACTTTTAGTTAGATTTTAATTGCCGACAAACCTCTACAATGAGGCTAATTTATGTTAGCCCCCCTAGGGGTTTCTAAAAGTATGGTAGTGCTAAGCTAACACTGGAGCATATGAATATTTTGGAACTTCTAGCTTGAAAATGGAATTTGAACCTTGTGAAAAAATATGACATGTTTTATTTAAGTATGTAACAGAAACTAGCATATACATCACTGTTGTCGGAAGAAAACCTTGTATCTCAATTTCTGACATTTTTCAGTTTTTGACATAATTTAAAAATACCTGTTGTCCTTTAAAAGGTTTGGATATTTCATGATGAATGGACTAAAAGAAATGACCTAAAATGACTTGGGGAAAAAAAGTCTGCTTCCATTGACTAACATTGAAAGTAAAAGTTTTTTTTTCCATCTCCTTTAAAGTCATCATTTTGGAAATACAAGATTTTCTTCCGACAACAGTGATATGTATTTTATATATGTTTCAGTTTTATAGTTAACCTTTCAGTTAGGAGCCCTGGCATAGAGCTGGTACTATTTCCCATTTTCCCTATATCCCCTAACAACTGACTGAAATCTTGGTAGATTCCAACTTGTATTCAGTCATGTATCTAGAACTTCCAAAAGATCTAGAGTGACTTTTGGTCTCACAGCGTTAGTCCCAGCCATTTAAAACCAAAACATGATTAGTAGTTGATCTAAAGTGCAAGGGGTTTAGTCCAGCTCCTAATCAAAGGCTCACTTGCCTACCATGGGAAAAATAACGTGACTGGATAGTTTTCCATTTGTACCTTCTTTATATTTAAGGTTTAACAATGAAATACTTTTGTCTGCAGATCACATCTGTATTACATTACATAATTCTACTAAATAAAAATGAACTAAGACTTTCAGACATATATTTTTAATTTCCCAGAAATTAAGATATTTAGGCCCTGATGGTTCCTCACTGCTTGAATATATTTAATTTGATCCCCTAGCCAAGTTAGTATTATGTGCCAACTGATAGGTAAATTAAAAATGAGAAAATCAAGCAATCAAACTAACCACCAAGCAGTATTTCTAAAAAAACATGAAATGTATTTATATTAAGGTGAACAGGGTAAAATCCTTGCCTGAAGGTTTAAGTCAGCCTGGGACAGGATAAGGTCATGGACTTGCTATGAGCTCATTTTGAGCTCATTTCAGTCCTAAAGTGGATCCATGCCTACCAGCCATAGAGAGATCAATTTCTGTTATATACTTCTAGCTAAGACTAGTCCAAAAGTAAAATATCTGCAAATAGAGTTTTAAATAATTAGTTTTGCTCAATTCCTGGAATTTTCAAATCATTGTATGGCTTCATTTTTTAATGAAACAGTTTTTTACCTTTACCTTAATACTTTTGTCAAATTTAACAGATTAAAATAACTGGTCAAAAAGAAAATTAGCCAATGTGAACACCTGCGTCTTCTGGATGTCTGCATATTTGTTCATTCCCTCTTTAGGCTTTAAAAGTACAATCCCATTTCCAAAATATTAATGCTGTACAGAATGTAAATAAAAACAGAACACAATGAGGGTGGACAGTAGGATCCCTCCTGGTTCCCTGTCCTTTGTCCATTCGTCATGAGTCTACGCCTTCTGCACAGTAAGGTCACAAGATTAAAGCCCAAATTTAGAATTCTGTGAACTCCTCAAGAGTTAATTATAGCCACATCAAAGTAACTTAATGTTACCTTATAGAGTCAGTTTGGTTCAGTAGTGTAAGAGTTAATTCAGCGGTAGAGGTTTCACCATATTAGCAGAGCTCCTTTTCCATCAGTATGATAAAGAGCAAGCCACCTGGCTACAACGCAAGCAATTAGTCACTAAAGCAATTCCCTGCAGTAATAGTGGGCCTGGGATGTGTGTGACCCATTCATGGTAGCATTCCAAGGCTTTTGTTTTAAACATATGATATGCCGATTACTACTGTTACCATTTTATGCACTGTGTTTATGAACAGATGGTTATATTATTTGGCAACAGTTGGTTTGTTCTCTAGTTCACATCCAAACACAAGCACACTGCTTACGTAAAAGGGACACTTGGACAAAACAAAGCCTGTGACCATTACTACATCTGATGTGGACATGCCAGGTCACCTCTTTCAGAGGTGCCAATGCTGACTCTAAAGTTAGATTTTCTAGGTTTAAAGAATATGAAAACCCCCTTGGGAGGAACTTAATGCACATCATGCACGTTGGACTGTTAGAAGGAAACCAGACAGCTAGCTTACTGCCAGGAATCCAAATATCACATCTGTGTTTATCAGCCTCCACGTCAGCGTCTGTGTTAGGAATCAGGATTGTATGATTATATGACATACACTATATTGCCAAAAGTATTCACACACCCATCCAAATAATTGAATTCAGGTGTTCTAATCACTTCCATGGCCACAGGTGTATAAAACAAAGCATCTAGGCCTGCAGACTGCTTCTACAAACATTAGTGAAAGAATGGGTCACTCGCAGGAGCTCAGTGAATTCCAGCATGGTACCATGATAGGATGCCACCTGTGCAACAAGTCCAGTCATGAAATTTCCTCGACATTAACTATTCCACAATCAACGGTCAGTGGTATTAGACAAAAAGTGGAAGCAATTGGGAACGATAGCAACTCCTTCACGAAGTGGTCGGCCACGTAAAATGACAGAGCGGGGTCAGGAACTTTCTGCACAGTCAATCACTAAAGACCTCCAAACTTCATGTGGCCTTCAGATTAGCTCAAGACCAGTGCATAGAGAGCTTCATGGAATGAGTTTCCATGGCCAAGCAGCTGCATCCAAGCCTGACATCACCAAGCGCAATGCAAAGCGTCAAATGTAGTCATGTAAAGTGCCATCACTGGACTCTAGAACAGTGGAGACGTGTTCTCTGGAGTGATGAATCATGCTTCTCCATCTGGCAATCCAATGGACGAGTCTGGGTTTGGTGGTTGCCAGGACAACAGTACTTGTCTGACTGCATTGTGCCAAGTGTAAAGTTTGGTGGAGGGGGGATTATTGTGTGGGGTTGTTTTTCAGGAGTTGGGCTCAGCCCCTTAGCTCCAATAAAAGGAATTCTTAATGCTTCAGCAGACCAAGAGAATTTGGACAATTTCATGCTCCCAACTTTGTGGGAACAGTTTGGGGACGGCCCCTTCCTGTTCCAACATGACTGCGCACCAGTGCACAAAGCAAGGTCCATAAAGACATGGAAGAGCGAGCTTCGTGTGGAAGAACTTGACTAGCCTGACCTCCAATATCAATGTTTGACCTCACAAATGTGCTTCTGGAAGAATGGTCAAAAATTCCCATAAACACACTCCTAACCCTTGTGGAAAACCTTCCCAGAAGAGTTGATGCTGTTATAGATTCAAAGGGTAGGCTGACATCATATTTAACTGTATGGATTAAGAATGGGGCGTCATTCAGTGTCATATGTGTGTGTGAAGGGAGATGAGCGAATACTTTTGGCAATATAGTGTATTTGTGTAATGTATGCTGGGTAATGTAGTGAAAGAACAGTGATGGATGGAAGCACAAAAAGCATTTGAAATCATGAATTCTGTCAAATCAGTTACACAGTATTCTATAACATTATATAATATTATATAATATTACAAATCATTTATTACATTCTAGTTTTAACCCAGAATGCCGTTTTAACATATTTAATGCAGTCGTAACTGCATCAGTCATGTTCATTCATTTTCAACTATGTAGGAGTGACTGGATGGAAGGATTTATAGATTATAGGCCTACAATGGATTCTCCACACTAAATAATATTGATGGAGAACACTTTCTGTCTCAGTTTTCTTAGTCCTAGGGGACATGAATTATTATAAAAAAAAATTTCCTGTTCTCAAATGCAGCAAGCTCAGTAATTACCTCATGATTTGTATCAGGTGTGCTGTAAAACAGAAAACAAATAAATAAATAAATGAAAACACAGGGCATCGGGTTCACGCTCCATCTCCAACTCAGACGCCTACTTCACACCCACCCTAGAGAGGATGCTTCCTAATCCACCCTGAAATTCTCATCAGTATTCGTAGCTAAAGTGTACTTTGAAGTCATCACATTTTCGTTTTGTTTTGAAAGTAAACTCCAGAGTAGAAAGCTAAGTCTCTTACCATATGCCCTGAGGTCCTGTAGGCCAGTTATCTGTATGCTAATATCTATGTTAACTCCTAGGAGGGGCCATGTTCTTACGTGTGATGCCTTGCCTATAATTTGTTTGTTTTCAAATGCCTTTATAATCCCTACACCCTCATGTTTTTAAGTCAAATTACTTTACGTTATCCATTATGATTCAAATTCATTTGATATGCAGTGTTGCTTTTTTGATTTCTTATCATTCAAAATCATGTTTAGTTTCTTTATTATTTAGAATTTTCCCAAGAGGTCAGAGGCCACAGAATTGCTTCTCCAAAATGGACCAGAAATGATTTTCCTCATTTAGTTAGCATCTGTTCTCAGGTTTTGGAGGTGGAAAAGAGCATCATTCGCTGGCTTGCTTGCTGTAAACAAACCCCCCAGTGGAGGGTGAAAAATACCTGAAAAATACCTGTCTCCTCCACTGAAAAGCTATTTAGGTCCAGCCCAGTGCCATGGCCGTCCCGCGTGGTGCAGCTAACTAAAACAAATGGGCCTTTATTTCCGCCTGGCGCTAGCTCAGCTAGCCAAGCTGAGGGCCTGTAAACAAGGCAGCCGGCTGCAGGCATCTCAAAATCACAGACAAAGATGTATTTCCTGCACAGACAGCAGAGTTCCCATCTATTCTGATGCACAAACAATATCAGAAGGGGATCGTCTCTCTGAGACTGGCCTGGCACAACTCAGAGCTAAGAAAAGGCTGCAAAATAATGTCTCTCTCTACTGAGTGGATAGCATGTTATGTTCCCAGGAAAGGACCATGTGGAACTGAATTATTTTAGTGCTTTATGATCTACATTGAAAACATGACATCCCCCATAATTATCACTGCCGGTTCAACAACAGTGTTCATTCAGTGTGTTCATTCAGTGCGTAGTTGCAAGAATGAAGTGTAGTATAATCAAATCTCATTGAAAGGTTCTCATGCACACCATGACTTTACCTGTGGTGACTATAGCAAAACTGTTATTAGAAAATGTGGCCAACTAACTCAAAGAATAAATCAGTTTACAGGTGCTTTGCCACATAGTCAGTTTGATTGTATTTGATTTCTTGGGGTTGTTCCTAACATTTTTTTTTTCATTTTACAAGTCACTGATGTGATTTATCCTTTAGCAACAATAGGGAGAGGAGATCAGTGTTTCGCTGCACACGTAGGCTAAACACATTCAAACGGACCTTTACTTGACTCCACACATTTCATGTTATCATATATTCATTATGGCAAATAATAAGGGAATTTTAGAACAATCAGTTTATTTCAGCTCTGTCAGATTTACAGTGGGTCAAAAGTTTACATGCACCAAAAAAAAACACACATAGATTTCATATGTGATTTTTATACATACATGCACAAAATCATGTGATCGCATTTAAAAATGTGTGATTGCCTGTGGACAAATAAAGTGATCACATGCTGTTTCGTGTCACGTGATCACATATTATTCTCATGTGTTTACTTGTTAGACAACACACATCTAAATTTTATTGGACTTTTCAGTGCAGGTCTCTAGAATTCTAGAAAGTTCCAGAAATGTATGCCACGACTTTCAGAAGCGTCTATTTGGCCAGTTGTTATAGTTTGGAGTTACCTGAGAGTACTTACCTTTAGAGTGAGTGCAAGTCAAAGAATTTTTCAAACACATTTATTTATTTTTGGTGGAATTAAAAGCACATTATCATGAAGTTGATGAAGGAAAAAAAATAACTTTCCAACCAAATGAAAAAAGCTTTTAAATTCCAGTTTTCAAACACTTTGTAATAATTTGACACAATTTCCAGAGCAGGTTTTGGCTAAACATTTATTTAACACAAATCTTTTCCAAAAAAAATGTCTCTACAACTGCTGTTTTACTAAAACTGCTTCTTACTTCATGAATTACCACATGGCTAAGTGATTATACTTAAAGTCACACTGTTCTGAAATGGCCTGGATGCATTAAATGAAATAAAACAGAGATTTTTGGAATTTCAGATGGTTTCAAAAATGTACTTGTCATAGATCTTTGTATATATTTTTCAAAACAGAAAGCCCAAATTATTTCTTGTTTTCTTGCTTATTAGTGGGTGTTGTTTCCACAGAATAATTGAAATAATCTCTTTCTTGATGAAAATAATTTTTTCAACTTAGCCATTATTCCGACTTTAAATCTGCTCCCTTATATTTATTACTGGAATAGAATAAAAGTTGCATGCAATATCCAGCTGGAAAACTTGTACTGGAGAGTAATAGTTTGAGGCACTTTTTATCAAGACCATCTTCTCTTATCCTTTACCACATACTGTCGTTAATCATTCTCTCTTCCGCCCAAGTAACCCTGCAATATCTGTGGCCTTAATAACACACAAGCCTTTAGGAAATCAACATGCACTTGGGCTGATTTCATCAGGACCAAGCTGTGGTTAGTGTGGAGACACACTGATAAGTGATCCTCCATAAGTTAATTAGCTTTTTATCATGTCACACAATTGCAGAATTGTTAAGCTGGACAGAAGCTCTTTGGGGGAAAAAATAACATCAACAATGGAGTCAATAAGGAGGGTGAAGGCTTGGCCATTTTGCAAGCATGACATTCGCTGTAATTCAGTTGTGGTCATAAATCAGAGCATGTGTGCCAAGGTTTATTCAACCTCCTTGGGTTAGTGGTGGCCCCAATGCAAAGTGCACAGTACCAGAGACTTAGCTCCTACTGCCGTACTGATAAGGGAGATTAATGGGGTTGTCGCACTGCTTGGCATATGATCAGTACTTGAGCAACCCAAATGTGACTGCTATCGCAGCCATCTGTATCCCGGCAAAGCGCTGAAGTGGATAAAGCGAAAGGACAAGGAGACTCATAGAATAACACAGAGCAAACCGTATGAGGCATGAAAAAGCCTTTATAAGGTGATGTCCGATGCCAGCTTTAAACGGCTGTTGACCTAGCCGGCGAAATCAACCAGTGGTGAAATATGACAAGAGAAAGGAAGGAGTCACAGTATATGGAAAGTGCTGAATTTAGATTGCATTGTCTTTTTTTTTTTTTACTTGCCTGTCAGACATTTGCATGGAAATTACATTTCTTGCTATTGGTGTGATGTGTGACTATAAGTGCAGAGGTTCCATTATCACTGTGGTAATCTCTGTTCTCTATGCTATTGCAGGCTACTTATCTGAAACTGTTTTCTCAATTCATTCTTTTCTCATCCTTTTTTTCCTCTCTCCAGTCTTTTGCATGATCTCTGGAGCCATGACCGTCCATAGCCTAGGTCTACTGGAAAGTATAGGCCTTTTGCAAATTTTATAGGCCTGTTTAAAACAAAGAGATTCCCATTAATGTCTATTTCATGCTAACTTCTACTAATCTAACCTTGCCTGTTCACATATACACTACTTGTCATTGTATCTACCATTTGAGGAATTGTGAAATGTAAAGCCTCTGCAGTTATAACATGTTTCATAGCAAAACGTTATTCTACAGGCTGTTAACATTTGCCACTTAATTCTGTATCTCATTACACAAGCACCCTGCCCACTTACCCAGTCACCATGCTTTTACTGTGAGAACAGCAGTTCCTCAAATGGATGTGGGATAACTGGATCCTATCCTGTCCTCCCTTGAGTGAACTAAGCATATCGCTGTTGTCAGAAGAAAACCTTGTATCTCCATTTATGTTCTTTTTCACTTTTTGACATAAATACCTGTTGCTCTTTACATTGTGTGTGAATTTCATGATGAATGGACCAAAAGAAATGGCCAAAATTTACTTTGAAAAAAGTGTGGTTCTATCGATTTACATTAAAAGTAAAGTAGATTTTCTGCTGTAAAGGTAACATTTTGGAGATACAAGGTTTTCTTCCAAAAACAGCAATTTGCTAGGCTATCAGGCTGTAATGTTCAGAGATTAGCTTTGCATTTAAATCTTTGCTTTCATCCAAACTCTAACGTCCATTATGAGCTTCAAATGCCTGCTTTTAATCTAGAATCCTGATAGAAAAAATAATCAAAGTGAGGTTGGTGCTACATCCATCCATCCGTTTTCTAAGCCACTTCTCCTTCAGGGTCATGGGGGGGTGCTGGAGCATATCCCAGCAGTCATCGGGCGGAAGGCAGGATACACCCTGGACAGGTCGCCAGTTCACTGCAGGGCAGACAGACAGACACAGACAGTCACTCACATCCAGGGGCAATTTAGCATGTCCAAAAAAGTATGCCTTTGGACTGTGGGAGGAAACCAAGAACATGCAAACTCCACACTGAGAGGACCCCGGTCACCCGGCAGGGCAATCAAACCCAGGCCCTCCTCGCTGCGAAAATTAAACATTAGAATGCTAGTGGAAATTAGCCATACATGAAGAGTAGTGTAGGTAAACAGAGGCTTCGTCTAAAGCAGTTTACAAGATGTCTGCATTACCTGTTTTTGTTTATTTGTTTTTTTGTTGTTTTTTTTAAGATCATTTGAAAATGCCAGCTACCTTTAACATTATGTAAACATATCATAACGGACCAAAAGAAGGGGTCCAAAATTGCTTGAAATGAAATCCATTCCATTCATTCCATTAACTATAAAGTGATCGTTTCAAGAGATCTGAGATTTTGCAATTATTTGCTTGCAGATGTTTTACAACCCAAAGAACTGAATGGAAAGCACTTTTACTCTTGGCTTATCTTCACTTTAACTGCAGACTCCTCAACTATTGTATCACAAGACTGAAACCTTTGTTCATGAGGATGAGCCCAATCCACAGCAGTATTCATCTTAAACACCGGGCTTCCCCTTTCACTCCATTACAGCCGTTCACAGCGGTGGGTCAGGGCCTGTTGGTTTGATAGAGTGCCAGTTAGCGGTGGTGTTATTAGCTGCTGTGGGGAGCAGCGTTGTGCCCTGAGTTACAGCCTGGCTTGGCTCTGCCGTTATCTCCGAGCTGGGCTTTGGCACTGTTATAATTGAAGTGCCGGTTGTCGTGGTGATAACGCACTGCGTGGATACCACCAGGCTACTGGAGTCTTTCTCTGTGATTGATAGGCTCAGTATCCACCCACTTTACAGCCTCTGATGCTGTCAGCTCTCTGCTCGCTAACAAGCATCATCGCTGTGTCTCTGTTCAAGAGACAAGACAACGCAGTCCGAAATAGCAATTTAAGTGGAACCACGGGGCTGTGAGTATTTAATTGAAACATTGTTCATAATGTGCTTAGAGGCAGTTGATATGACCACCAGGATGTTCAACCAAGAAATCGATACCTGAAATGTTTATGCCTGGAAACAGTCGTCACCTAAGTTTGCCTTCCTGTGCTAGTGTAAATGTGATTTTGATTTGTTGATAAAATGCATCAGGTCATCTTTAAATGTGTTTCTAGGGGCTTATCTAGGAATCCAGGGTTCTCAGTGTGACATATACACTATACTAAATGGACAAAAGTATTGTGACACCTACACATTACATCCACAGGAGCTTTTATGACAAGATGTTTGATGGGGTTGAGGTCAGAGCTCAAGTTTTTCCACACCAAACACACACAACCCTGCCCTGATGGACCTTGCTTTGTGCACGGGTGCTCAGTCATGCTGGAACCAAAATGAATCTTTCCTAAACTGTTCCCATAAAGTTGGAAGTGTACAATTGTCCAAACTGCCTTGGTTTGCTGAAGCATTAAGATTTCCCTGAACTGGAACTAAGGGACCCAGACCAACCCCAGAAAAACTACCCCATATCATTATCTCTCCTCCACCAAACTTTACATTTGGCACAATGCAGTCAGGCAGGTAATGTTCTCCTGGCATTCATCAAACCCAGACTCGTCCATCAGACTGTCAGATAGGGAAGCATGATTCATCACTCCACAGAATGCATTATCACTACTCCAGAGTCCAGCGGTGGTGTACTTTACATATATGTACAAGTAACATTATGTAATCAAGATACAAGAAAAGTGTTTTGCTGTTGCTACAGAAATCAAAGGCAGTTTTACATAACAGATACTTTATTAAAATTGAGCGATTACTAGCAGGATTCCATTCAAACCATTCTTACACATGAAGAATGTTTTTTTTTTTTTTTCGGCATACAGCATACATTTTATTCTCCTACCGTTTAATGTTTGCCATCTTTTGCAGGTAACATAAACTTACTCCACCAGACTCTGTTGTCTTTGTGGTTGGCATAGCGACATCCAAGCTGTCTTAATGATTGTGTCTCAGCCACTTGTAATGGAAATCAAAAGGTTTGTTTGCTTTCTCACGTGTGGTGTGCATTTCCAATAGCAGCTCAAAGTAGTCTATGGATATCTGAGCTGAGGTATCTACGCACTCACTCTTTTGTCTTGTATTTTGTACGGATATCTTTGTCACCTGAAGACATTCTGCTAATCAGCAAAATCAACACAGCAAACCATCCATCCATCCATTTTCTAAGCCGCTTCTCCGTCAGGGTCGCGGAACACAGCAAACCCCTCCCAAAAAAAGTCTAGTTTGATGCATAGACAGGCAGTTGATAATCAGTGTTTCATAATGCAGTGCAGTTTTCCTGTGTGCATTGCTTAGATGCATCTGATTGAAATTTGTGTACACTTTAGGTCAAGTAAGTCAAAATAATGGAAAGTGACCAGATGATGTTACTTTCATGGAAAATTCTGTGGATTAGGTTACAGATTACACTTTTAAACACAATACCATTAATACTGACAATTACTCTCATTGTTAAAAGCTTAAGGGCTATGGAGCAAAAGGTATACACTCTCAAATTAAAATTCAAATCACTATATAATTTTACAGTCTAAAATTCTTCAGATCTATGTTAACCTTCCTTCAATCTGTTTTGATCATTTGTTTCATCTATATGGCACAGCTCTGTTGTTGACTGAAAGAACCATTGCATTACCTAGCCTTTAATATCAGGTTTAGGCAAAGATTAATTTGGTTTTGCAATGTTAATAATTAATTTCCTCATTTAATATTATAGCACCTATATGTCTGAAAGTCTCTTTTAGACATGCCCTTCCTATTTCAAAGTACTGTCCCAATTTTCATCATAGTCCATGAGCTATTTTCTCACCTTGCCCAGTAGAACTGTGAATGTTTTAGCATTTTAGTCAGTGTTCTGAAGCAAAAGACCAAAAGGAAAATGGTTTCCTTAAGCACACCAATACAAAATATATTAATTTTGTCAGGTCATATGGGAACAGGTAAATTGTAAGCTAAAGCCTTAAAAGAAGCCTGAAAAAGAAAACCTATTCTGACAGACATATTGAAACAAGTTAATGTTCTGCGAATAGGCTGCTTGAGAACCCACTGAATTCTTAACCCTTAGTAATGCATGTTTATTGCTTAAAGTATGATGCTGTAGTATAGCAGGTGCAGGTACATTTAAGAAGGTGAATGACCCATATTTTCTGCCTTTTGTTGATTGATTCATTCAGTCATTGACTGATTTTTTTGATAACGTTTCTGCTGTTTCAAACACCTTGTATCAACTTTATCCCTTCTGGTGTCAAATGAGTTGAAACTGCCTAGAGATCTTTATTGCCACATATGATTATGTTTCAAAGAGTTTTATATTGGAGATTATATACCAGCATGACCTCAAATCAGCACAACAAATATAACACTTGCCTTCTTGTATTTATCATCAACTGTCTGTCTGTGTCCACAGCTAATATTGGTAACTCTCCTGATGCCTGACATATTGCATCTGCTGTGTCTGATGAGATGAAGCAGATGCTTGAAATCTGTTTTGATTGTTCCAGTACTTTGTATTGACAAGGATATGTCAAAATAAAATAAATTAAAATAAAATACAATATACTAAATTGATTCAATAACATAAAAGTTGTAAGTTCATTATTTTTGACATTCAACATAGCAGTGTCAATCAGCTCTGCTGGAACTGTGTTAAAAGCTGTCTAATTTATATTTTTCTCAGTTTTCTGGTTACCAGTTCCCAAATAACTGGTCCATCATGTAAGATTTTTGAGAAGAGAATGCAGGAAAATACATATATTTTCTACCTAACTTTTCACTGGAAATGCTACTGTTTCTTTTCCAATAGAGAAATCCTGGATCAATACCACTGATATATTTTAAGCTTTTAAATAAGTTATTTTTATTACCTTTACTTAAGATGATTATCTAAAATTAAGCTATCATGCTCAAACTAATCAAACCCCTGTAGTTCCCCATAGGAAGAACTACACAACTGAAATCATATCACACGATGCTATTTTAGGACAGATTTGTTGCAAGATCAGATCGGGTTCATTCTTTTTTATTTTTTTCTCTTCAGTATCTCTTCCAGCATTTTCTACTGATCTCAGCCCAATGCAAAACTCTGCTATTAGATCAGTGCAATCTCAGTGCACTCTCAATGGAGAGCCCTTGTGGCCTTCAGAGATTTGACTAATGATTTCAGGGAACCTTTTTTTTTAATAGATTCATCATGCTTATTGTTTTCAACTGTTTGTTTTATGAAACACCAAACTCAAGTGGTTCCATAGGGATTTTCTTCCACCATGGTGTCTTGGTAAATACAGCCAAGCTAGTTCTCAGATTGCTTATGCCTTTTAGAGCTGAACTGAAGGCCTTACATATTAGATTAACTACTGACGTAATTAGGAAGGGACAGAGGAATCAGCCAATTATGTTTTGAATTATATGGCTACAGGACCAGGACTGTTAGAAAAAACAGTTTCACTCAGTGGTTAGAAGTGGACAATGTGGGAGGTCTATGCCAGAAGTGTTTACTTAAAGAGAGCCACTGTAAAATGGTAAAAAGGTAAATATGCATATGTTGGGTGACACTTCATTTTTAGAGGTCCTTTTAGATGAGACGAGCACTTAACGGACTCTCAGTAACAATAAGGGTTAGGATTAGGTTCTGGGTTAAGTTTAGGGTTAGGATTATGGCCAGAGTTTGGGTTAGGTTTAGGTAAGGCTGGGTAAGGTTAGGCTTTGAAGTATCATATTAGTAATACGTCTTCTTCATGTAAGTAATGTATCAACAGAACACCTACAAGATGCTTCACAGTTGCTACTTCACTAATATGTTGTTGATGTGCCACTGATAATCATCTGTTAAGAGCTTATTAATGATCTACAAGGGACCACTCCAAATAAAGTGCTGCTGTATTTTGATATACAATATATTGAAAGCTTCCAGTACAACATGTGCAATGTCTTTTACAAGTTTCAAATATCCATGTTTAACCTGGATTGCCCAGAAATGTTCCTTTGCACCAGCAAAGCTTAGAGATAACATTCTATTAGAATTCCCACAGTAGTGCTAGCAGAGACAGCATTAATGTAGAGGTGTTTTTCTTTTCTCCTCTTCCTCTTTTGCCCACTTACACATGTAAGTACTTTGACTTGAGCAGATCTAAATCAGTGGCGTTTGCTATGATTTCCAAAAAGGTCCTTTTCCTTTGCATTGTACCTCTGAAATCTGATTCAATTCACTGCACCAGTTAACACGCCACATCTTTTACTTCAGTGCTCTCCCAGTCAGTACAACTGCGAAGGACGGAGTGGAAGGAAAGATTTGGGTCCATGCTGAAGAGGAGCCTGCGGGAGGGACGTCAAGATGAGATGCGTCCCTCCGCTAATCTGCATGGCATTTATCAGCTGGATTGCTCTAATGGTTATGTCAGCAGCTGAGGGAGGAGGGGCTGGAGTCGCCAGGCTTTCAGAGCGTCGCCATGACAGAGATGGAGAGCAGCGTAAAGATTAGTGATATCTCCAAATGAGACCTTGGGCCACATTAGAGAAGAGGAAATTGTAGCTCTTTAATCTACGCTTAGCATTTATCATAGTACACTGATGACTGTAACCATGCCAGGCTGCTTGATGGCGCTCACTGGCCTTGGAGTGTGACAAAGGTTCCGTCCAATCAGTGCTGTCCAGCGAGGCCCTTCGGCTATTAGACTACACAGACGCATAAGAGAAAGCGATTACACTTGGGGTCATGCTAGCTTTAGCATTAGCTTTTGAAAGTCATAACGCGGTCAGATCCTGTGAAGACCTCCTATTACATGAGAATATTACATTATGTACTCCATCATAATATTAATTAAGTTAGTTCGAGGAACTCCATCAAAGAAGTATTAGCATTGCATGCTATCAGCCAATGATTCACATCTTTAATACTTTAAAAGCTGCTGGTGCTCACTTGTTCTTGACACGTACTGCATCTTATGGAGGCAATGACAATGTTTCAGGACACTTTTTAACAAATTGATTCCTGCTGGAGGTCAGGGACGAGGGTAGACATTCTGACCGGCCCAAAGCAAGTTAGCATGCTCATACCACCTGCGTCCTAGCATCGTTTTTGGCCGCTGTCACGCGGCCCTCGCTCGCTACTCCATCACAATGACCTTTCCCAGGCATTCCCCCTTTACCACGTTGTTTGGCTTAAAAAAAAAGAACACAGGAGGACCACAAGCAGATGGCCCTTTAATATTCCCTGATGCAGCCTCTATGATAAAGGATGACCAGCTCGGGGCTCCCGCTTGTGGCATGAGGACGGACGGGCGGAGCAACAGATGTAGAGTGGAACTGCTGAGTCACTGGGTTGCTCCTATGACTCGAGGTCACATTTTGTGTGCGTGAATGTCAACCACAGCTGTGCACAGTGAAACGACACGGTTCGTGGGCCTATGTGCGTCAGTGCTGAAACCCCTTCTGCACAGCAACCTACATTCGTCCTCTCTTCCTGAGTTAAACTTTACCTGTGCTTAGAAATTGAGCTCATTTTTGGGCCTCCACTCCACAGTTGCAGCATCATAACGACGATGACGTGTGCTGATGAACTTCGTGCATCCATTTGTATGTGGCGGTTGTAAAGCAATTTCACGAATGCCTGAGTTAGAAGTTTCTCAAGGGGAAGTCTGTTGTTTATTTGTGTTTGTTTTTCTTGTTGTTCCATTAGAGGGAGATGGGTCCAGCTGTACAAGTTGCATTTATTTGAAATATTCAAGGGTTGGCAGTGTCTGACCAATTTAGAATTAGACCCAACTCGTTACCTCTTGTTGAGAATGTGACTTCTGGACAAGGTGAGGGCAGAATGACAATGAAGGCTTGTTATACATGCACTGTCGGAAGAAAAACTGCCTTGCAGAGAACAAACACTGTCACTATGGTGGTTCTCTCAAGGGTGCGTCTCCAGTATTTTTATTTGGGAACATGTATATTTGTATTGCATTATGTTGCCTGTTTTTTTGTGTTCTTGAATCAGGGCTTTTTACTTTATTTCACTTTAAAATGTTCTTCAAAGGTGCAAATATGCACCTTTCCCCTGGGAAATCATACTTTAAAACTCATTTAAGCTACACAATTGGCCCGTTGGGGGGTACACTTACCTTATTTGTACCTTGAGGGATGAACTTGCTCAGTTTCCTTTTTTCTGACAGTGTAATACATAATCATCCAGTATAGTCATGGAAATACAACACTTTGCCAAAGTCAAAAAGGCGAATTCCATCATTATTTGGAATGTCTGAATCATGCAGTCATTGAGAGTGAATAGTAAACAAAGTCATTCAGAATGGTTTGATCAGAAATGCTTCACTGTGGAGAAACATTCTGACTTGGATTTCATCACAGTGGTGGTGGCAGTGGTGGATGTCTACAATACAAATATAGCCTTATTATTACTATCCAAAATCACCAGTGAACCTACACTCGTCTTCTCAGATTTTATATGTAATGTCAATAATGATAAAATAATAGTACATTTAGAAAAATGTGTAAGAGCTAGGTGACTCTTAGTGCAATAGCACACAACTCAGTATTTAGCTATTCATTAAATTAAATTACATTAAACCCAAGCCCAAATGGCCAATGGTAGGTTGCATGTGGCTTGAGAAAATGTACATAAAGGAAAGCAGCAAATCTATATAGACCAAGGTCTACTACTTCAGCTAACATTACAAAGTAAATTATTTCACTGCTTTTTGCTTGCAAAAACAGGTTTTGCTGAAAATTTTATTCCATTTATTCTCTGGGATTCCATTATGTCTAACATGTTATTTGCTACATGATGCAATGCAACTCTACACGTCCACATACCAGAAACAAAGTATGCTAGCATCATGTTATGTCTGGTGTATTGTGGCATTTAGCAAGCCAAGAACATTGTCTGAAAGTATTTATCTCTATGAATGACTTTACACCAAAATTATGTTTAATTCTTTAAAATACATTATTGAAAGTCCCATTTTGTCATTGCCAAAACAATTATAATACTACCAAAATGTATATATATATATATATATATATATATATATATATATATATATATATATATATATATATATATATATATATATATATATATATATATATATAATATAATGTCTTCCAGTAAAACCCAAAAATTGAGTTTCCATTTTCAAAATATGTGTTTCAATAGTGACAATTCTTAATATTCCACACTGATTTTCAGACTTTGGTACATATTTACTTCAAAATTAGATCTAACTGTCAAGGGATGCAGTCTCAGTTCCTGCTCTGAAATGCAGGGGTGTGGCTAAAATAAGGCTTTGCCGATTGACTAAAACTCTTTTTGACAGCAAGATTCATTATTATTGTTTTTATTATTATTATCATTATTATTATTAGTAGTAGTGGTGTTTTTATTACACACAATACAAATTATGTAAAAAATGTAAATATTTGTGTGAATACTGTAATAGTTAAATAGCTTTACTGTGGGGCCATGGTCCATATAACATTATATGCAGACCTAGATTGTCACATTATAGGCCAATAGGCACAAATAGTGGGGGGTCTTCTATCTGGATCCTTTGTGTCACTTTGTTTTTATTATTTTTAGATGACAACAGATTATGAGATCTGTGCATCACCACGATGCTAATACATTATTTCCAGTGTTGGGCAGGGTTTTTTTTTTTAATTACACATGCTGTAAATTAAGTCATAATATTATATAAGTTCTGTTATATAATATCTTTTTCTCATGTAAAATAATCTTGGAACAAATCTCTTGAATCGAGTCTTTCCAGCGTGGCCTAATGTTAAATAAAATTATTTGTAATTTATGATTGTTTATTTAAAATGTTTAGGCCCTATATAGTTACATTTCTGTGCCTGAGTACTATGCGAATACTAGTCTCCCATTGCTTAGACTGAGCATCAGTTCTCTGGCCACCTACTAGGTGCCAAAGCTGGTGCCGTAAGTGTGTATGACCCAATAAAAGAGCATTTTCTAGAATGCTCCGTTGTGCTGCCTCTTTAGTGAGGTCATCACAATACAAATAAACATAAATAAAGTAAAACAAAAAGATTTAACAAAGGTTAACTGTAAATACTGGACATCCTTCAGGAGAGCCATAGCATTTGTCATAACTCCATGCTGTGAAATTGCTGTGAATTTGCTGTGAGATCAGGTTGAGTCATCATCATGAACAATTAATGGTACCATTCTATAATTAGAAGCAGCCTGCCTTTACTGACCTTTCCATTGTAGGGTGCATACTCCACATTTAAGGTCACTGAGTGTCTGTTCCTGCACACTTGGCTCAGTTTCCAACACGTCTCCTCAGCTTTGACTCTGCGCACTCACAGAGCAGCGTACACCTCCATCTCCTCCAAGGTCCGTAGCTCGGTATGACAGTGATCATAAGTGCCATCTCCCTTTACGCTGTAGTGCCCTTTTCCCTCTGTGCAGTTCAATTATGCATAGCCTGACTCCTCACACGCATGCCTCAAAGGACCTCTGAAGTGAAATTCAAACAAGCATCTAATTATTACTACACCATCTGAAACGAGACTCTTTTTTATCTGCTATGAGGTGTCGCTTTAGCCAGTGATAATCGATTAGGAAGGATTTGGAGAGGATCTGGACGCACCACCATGTCTCGACTCCTTGAGTAGAGACACTTTGAACAGGACTTCAGGAGCAGTCCAAGAGATTTTGTAACGACGAGGAATGAATAGCATCAGACTTCGGATTTTGAACAGGTTAGATTTATGGCCTGAATAGAATATCTTTATTGTATGCTTTTTTTTTTGTTTGATATCCAGTGTTGACCAGAGGAGGATGGGCTCCCCTTTTGAGTCTTGGTTCCTCTCAAGGTTTCTTCACGACGGCTTGGACCCATATTTTCTTTTTCTGTATAGCTGCTTTGCGACAATGCCTGTTATAAAGTGCTATATAAGATCAATTTAAATAAACTTGAATTATAGCATGACGAATTCTATATAGTACCAAAAAGTTATTTGACTTTGTAATAATAGTGGAACCATTTGTGACGCTATGTAGAATATGCTTTAAAAGGTTCTTTAAAGAACCATATGCAACCATATACACACTTTGCCTTTTCCAAAGAACCTCTTCTTCATGGTGTAATTGCACAACAAAATTTGAGTCAGTTATTATCTAACGCTCTAAAAAAATAGAGGTGTCAGAAAAGGTTCTTTGCATGGTGCACTTTTTAAAACAGTTCTTTGCACTAATAAAGCTCTTTTTTTTCAAATATGGATCAGTTGAATCAAAAGTGGTTCTTTCATGCCATTGCTCATTGCTTGAAGAACCCTTCATGGAACTTCTCTTTTTCAAGAGTGTACTCTCCTAAGCAGTTATTGGCTTGGAGACATTGTCAGTGGTGAATCTAGAACATTTTCTCAGGGGGTGGCAAGGAGTTTTGGCAGGGTTGCAATGTGAATATGCCACATCTCAGGGGGGTGGGGGGACCTTTAACCGCCAATAGCGAAGCAGTTCTTCTCTTAAAGGCACAAACACTTGCCCCACAGTGAGGTGGAGCTCAATTATGTGGCAGAAATTCTGGGGTGGCATCTGGGGTGGCCAGTCAGATTTCAGGGGCCCCCTTTAAAACTGCATATGGTCACAGTTCTAGAAAAACGTTTGCTACTGATATAGATCTAGAATAATTCACGTGTACTTGTGCGTTGAGGTTTTTGAAACTTTACAAAGGTTCTTCACTCTTGTACATCTCCTTTCCAATACAAAAAAAGGAATTATGCACTGAATGGTTCCTAAGGGAGCCAAATGTGGTTCTTTAACTGCTTTGTTCCAAAGAACACTTCGTGACATCATTTAAGAATGTACACTCTGAAGTGGGTCTTGAAAGCTGCAGTTTAAAAAAAACAAAACACAACTAACCGAATATAGAATATGTTGAATGTAGTTAAATATAGAAGATTTAAAACATGCAAAAGTTTTAAACTTGAAATGTATACATCGTCATGCATGTTAATCACATTTACAAAAAATACTTGCTCAAAGAATCATCCATGCAATTGTGGTTCTTCAAAGGCTTTGCTCCAAAGACCCCTTTTGGACCCCTTTGGGATGGCACCATTATTTTTATGTACTCTGTTGGTTTGTTCAGTAAGATAAATTCTAGTCTTGTAACAATTTTATGAGGTAACAATAACAACGAGTTGAAAAAATCTACTTGTTCATATTCTGAGAGAGAGAGAGAGAGAGAGAGAGAGAGAGAGAGAGACAGAGAGAGAGACAGTAACACTTTGTGAGCAAATGATGGGATTTTAGATGACACCCTCCTCAAAATGACCTTGTTTATCCGTGGCGTTCACAGCGCTGTTTGGTTCTGTGTGTGCTTTCATTAATGTCACTCAGGCAAGCTGTGAAACACACTGAGGCAAATCATCATGTCTTGCTCCTGTCAATCCCACAGCCTAGTCTCATTCTCCACCGTGCTGCCTCTCTCTCTCTCTCTCTCTCTCTCTCTCTCTCTCTCTCTCTCCTTCACTAAATCTACAGACTAGCAGAGACTCCGCACACTGCCGCCCTGCTGACCTTTGGATAGGAATATGAAAGCGGCATGCAGGGAGAGAGAGTGCGAGAACGGAGTGTCAGAATTTGAGTGGTGTTGAAGGGGAGCCAGAGAGAAAGAAAGAGGATGGAGATTAAGATTTGAGTGGGAGTGACAGACAAAGAGATTGAAATAAGTCAAGGTTAGCTAGTGCATGAATGAAAAAGATAGAGAATGATCTTGAATAGAATGCTTGGAGCTTTCCAGGGCTGAAGTGGTGATAAACAAATCCAAAGTGCAGATGTAACATGGAAGTAGTGTCTATATAGGACCTTCAGCTTTCATTGATTGAGGAAAAACAAGGCTAATACTCCAAACTCCTGAAAAAAGCCTGCTCTTGTCTCACACTTTTCTGCTTCCAGGACCTTCAGTGATTGGACTAAAGTGTATCCATTTGAAACAGTCAGTCTGAAATCATCTCATAGTCTGGACCATGGAGTCTTAAAAGGCTGGGCATTTATATCCGGTCATACAAGATCAGAAGCCAAAGCAGAATCTGAAAAGTTCAAGATAAGATTTCTCATAAATTCAGTTAAAGAAGCAGATCCTATCCAAAGCTGGCCATATAAGCTCCACGAACCAAAATGAATCGCCTTGGATGTTTAAGGTGGTAAAAGAACATTCTGCAGGGAACTGCATACCATGAACATATAGAGCAGAGTGGCACGCAAGAGGCCTTTGTCAACTTCTGCTCATGAAGTTGTCCAGTTACAGTGGCAAAGGCACATAAAATTGGACTGCTCATGACTTGAAATGTGTTATCTGATTTCTGCGTGTATGTGCATGATGCTGGGTGTCATGCTTGTTGTAGACCTCAATGAGCCTTCAGTGAGGAATGTGTGCAAGGTGTGATTCAAGCTGGAAGAGGCTCTGTTATGATGGGTTTTTTTTCAGCAGAGCTGTTGGTTGAGCAGAGACTGGATTACAGCTGAACATTAGTTTGTTTCTACTTTACCACATACAAAATGGATACATGAGACAAATAGTGCACTTTTGCCCTTTTATTAATGTGTTACAACTGTGTATTCATGCTTTGTAAGGTGTTTATATTATTACCATTAATGATCTAAATTTTAACTATCTCACACTAACTAGCTTAACTTGTAAACCCTTTATAAGGGTAGTCTTATTCTAAAGTGGTACCCTTCCATAAATTCATGACCTGTAGCCCATTTGGTCCAATTCTGAAGAAAAGCGTGACAACAGGACTCCATCAAGTTCCTAACCGGTCGCTTTGATTTATGGCCAGCTATTTCATTCATAGTTTTACATATTTCAACCAGTAAACCAGTGATCTCTTCTTCCAATAATCCGGCTTATACCCCCTACCTATTCGTTTTCAGCCATTCCCTTCAAACTGCTTGAACTTGGCCAGAAACTTTTCTGATTGAATTAAAATGTGCCTTCTAAAATCATCTCATAGCCTAAACATACAGTCAGCCAAACCTGTTCATGTACTACCTACCCAAAATAAGCCAAAATAGACCTCCTGACCAATCAGAAAGCTCTCAGTGAAGGCTGGCAAATACAAGATTAAACGTCAGCAGTTACAGACTGTTGGAAGTAGGAGTGGGTGGAAGTAAACCTACACTACAAAATTACTGCCCTACCATCTGCCACGTATGCAGCTATTCCGCTTCCAATTTTAAACCCATCGATATACATCTAAGGCACCTCCAGTAATGTGAGCCACATAAAGTAATCTGTATTTGTCTCTATTCACTACATTTGTTCCATCTTAAAAAGGCAGGAGAACAGAGGATGGAGAAAAAAGACTGATGAGTTTGAATCGTTTGAAGAAGGCAAGTCCCTATGGGCACTGGATTCCTGACCAGTGTGTGTGTGTTGAGCAGGCCCCAGCGCTGGGCAGAGAGACAGGCATGAGATGCCTCGGCATCCAAAGCCAGGAAAAATGGCAGACAAAACAGAATGCTTTGGCAGGCTGGCGTTAACTCTCATCGAGCTTCAAAAAGGCAACAGCTGTTTGCTAAATCATCTGTAAAAAGAAGCTATACCGCCCAAACTCTCTTTAAATACCACGCGTTAATACCTCTCACATTTAATTGTTCGCAGAACAGCTGGTGGCTTCTTTTAATTAAGTGACGAGCTGGTTTCATTGTCTCGTGGTGCATTCAAGTGCAAGCCTCTCCATCCCAACAACTGCCACTGGAGGACAGCATTGCATTTTCCACCTAGCTGAATATGGCCTAATTTAAGAGTGATAATAGCCCCTAACTGTCTCGGCATTATATCAGAGCTCTACAGAGTGCCGTTTTAAAGTTTGTTTTAAGCCTTACTGGGACACTCGGGCCCAAATGAAAAACTCTGTTGTAAACATGCCACTTTCACCTTATAGCAGTACTGCCGTAGTCTCTAGAGTGAGATGTCACACTTTAAGGAATAGGAAAACCCCTATGTAATGACATATTTTGAAGTTTTGAAAAAATACAACTGGTTCAGGGTGGATTTTTGGGAACAAGTTGTTTTTAATTTATTTTTTTTCCCATTGTCTGGTGAATGCATAAGAAAGGCAGCTAATGTTACTGCTAGAATGCAAAATATCCTTGTGCAGTCATAAAACTATAGTAAATATCGTCAAAAAATCATTACAGTGGAGAAAGTGAGTTATTTAAATGACCAGAATGACATCAGATGAAGCCAAATGCTTATCTGAGCTATTTTACTCAGATAAGCATTTGGCTTCATCTGATGTCATTCTATCTATTTTCCTTAGGATTTCTTCCAACAGTTTGGCATCTTTTCTCTGGCTGATAGGGTAAAAACTTGTCTCTAATGTCAATTTTGTGCTGGATTCAAGATGTTTTCTTTCAATGTCAGAGGCTTTCCTAATGATAGCTTAGTTATACTTAGCCTTTAGATGAGTAATGAGGCTGGCAGACATGATTGGTTGACACCACAGGGATGAATGAATGTATTTGCTTAATGTACGCTGGGCATTACTGATGGAAAAACATGAAAATTCTATCAAAGTGATGAGATTTAGGAAAATAATATGGAAGACACAGTAAATAACATATTAAACTGTTGCTTTGGATCATAATTGCCCCTTTAAACATATTAAACTTTCCAAAATGTGCAATGGGAAAGTCTGTGTTTTCATTGGATAAATGCACTTGATACAGCGCCCTCCACAATTATTGGCACCCCTCGTTAAGATGTGTTAAAAGCCTTAAAATAAATTCAATTATTATTTCAGAAGCATAATCTCACACCGAAAATTGCAGAAAAATGTAACCTTTAACTCAAGTGAATAAAAAAAAAATCCCTGACTAAGAAATGATTATTTTTCATAAAATCACCTGTTCCACAATTATTGGCGCCCCTAACAATTCCTAGAAAATAAATGTAATTGAAACATTTCTGTCATTTCTATTGTAGTTTATAAAGTTGGTCAGAGTATCTAGGAACCTTTAATTAGTAATTCATCACTTCCTGTTTCCATGGGGTATAAATATGATGTGACACAGAGGCCTATTATTCTTATCCACTCTTCAACATGGGAAAGACAAGAGAACACACCATTCAATCAAGGCAGATGTGTTATAAAATAGCCACTCACCTGCCCATATCCACAGTCAGAGGAATCATCAAGACGTTTAAAACAACTGGAACAGTGGCAAACAAGCCTGGACGAGGATACAAGTTCATCTTGCCACCACGCACAGTGAAGAAGATGATAAGAGAAGTAAAGTTCTCTAAAGCTCACTGTTACAGAATTGCATCAAAGAGTAGCATCTTGGGGTCACAAAGTCTTCATAACAACCATCAGGCACTATCTACATGCCAACAAGCTGTTCCGGGAGGCATGCACAGAAAAAGCCTTTTCTCACTTACAAGCATAAATGTAAACGTCTGGAGTTCGCTAAGCGGTACTTGGACCGTGTGCTTTGGTCAGATGAGACCAAGATAGAGCTTTTTGGCAACAAACACTTTAAGTGGGTCTGGCGTAACACAAAATATGAGTATACGGAAAAGCACCTCATGCCCACTGTGAAGTATGGGGGAGGATCAGTGATGCTGTGGGCCTGTTTCTCTTCCAGAGGCCCTGGGAACCTTGTTAGGGTGCATGGCATCATGAACTCTTTGAAATACCAGGACATTTTAAATCAAAATCTGGTGGCCTCTGCCTGAAAGCTGAAGATGGGTCGTCACTGGGTCTTTCAGCAAGATAATGACCCTAAACATGTGGCCAAATCTACACAAAAAATGGTTCACCAGACACAAAATCAAGCCATGGCCATCTCAGTCCCCAGTCCTCAACCCAATTGAAAACATGTGGGTTTGTGAGCTGAAAAGGAGAGTGCATAGGAAAGGACCCTGGACTCTGGATGATTTAGAGAGATTGTGCAAAGAGGACTGGTTCGAAGATCCCTCTCTCTGTATTCTCCTATCTTGTGAAATGTTATAGGAGAAGATTAAGTGCTGTCTTGTTGGCAAAAGGGGGTTGTACAAAGTATTAACATCAGGGGTGCACAGATGATTTCATGTAAAATAATTATTTCTTAAAGTGGGAATTTTTTCCCACTGAATGAATGCACTTGAATTAAAGCTTGGTTTTTTCTCTTTTTTTGCATTGTTGTCCTATATTATTTAAAATATATATATATAAAATTACACATATTTGAAATGTTTTTGTTTAATGTAGAAGAGTCAAAACATGTCCATGTGAACTGTTCTTAGCTTGATGCTAGTGAAAATTAGCATTATATTACATAGGGGTATTTTTTCTCTCATTTTTGGTCGATTTTTTATATTTAGCGCCATAGTGAGAGCCTAGATCTAATAGTCATAGTTTGCTGTTGTATCAGATTAAACTCAATTGCAACTGAAAGCTCATCCCCTTACTATGTATGTCTGTGTTACACTTGATCTATATTAGTGTGTATGTTAGCATGTGCGTAGGTTGTTGTGAAAACATAGTCTTGAGTTACTGTCCTCAGGAAAGCTTATTATATATATATATATATATATATATATATATATATATATATATATATATATATATATATATATATATATATATATATGCCTTTTGAAACAGGCAATTTAAAAAATGAGCACAGAGTATGACAAGACTGCTGACTGTTGAAGTAGTCATCCGTTACACACCCACCGCTACCATCTGCAGTCAGAGAGAGAGAGACAACTAACCCAAGCTTTCTCCAGCTTCACACGTTGATCTGAGACTGGTCAGCCTGCGCTCCATCAGGACAACCAGGAAAATCCAAAACATGAATGTGGGAGGAATTCTACTGCTGCCAGGGAAGAGGAGTAGAGCTAAAGGAGAGGATGAGATTGGTAGAGATCTTGGTTGGTCTTTTTGCTCTCTGTCTTTCTGTACCTCTCTCTCTGTCTCTCTCTCTCTCTGTCTCTCTCTCTCTCTCTCTGTCTTCATATATATATATATAGTGTATAATCCCACTTCCAAAAAAAATTGGATGCTGTGCGAAATATAAAACAAATAGTACAAAGACAGCATATCAAATGTTAAAACTGAAAAATGTGATTGTTTTTTGAAAAAACGTACGCCCATTTTTAATTTGATGGCAGGAACATGTTCCAAAAATGTTGGCACAGGGGCACGTTTACCACTGTGCTTCATCACCTCTTCTTTTAACAACACTCTGTGAGCGTTTGGGAATTGAGGAGACAAATTTCTATAGTTTTGAAAGTGAAATGTTTCCCCATTCTTGCCTGATATAGGATTTCAGCTGCTCAACATTTCAAGGTTAAACGATTCTCTGAATCTTTTAATATTATGCACCGTAGATGATTAAAAACAAAAGTTCTTTGCCCTTTCTTGTTGAGAAACATTCTGGAATTGTTGCACTACTTTCCTGTGCAGTCTTTCACAGAGTGGTGACCTCTTCCTCATCTTTACATCTGGAAGACTCAGCCTCTCTGAGATGCTCTTTTTATTCCCAATCATGTTACTGACCTGTTGTCAATTAACCACTAGGTTTTTTTTAAGCATTACACAGTCTTTTGTTTGATGGCATCAAATTCAAAATGGGCATATATTAAAAAAAACAGTTTCAACATTTGATTTGTTGCCTTTATACCATTTCCAGTGAAATATAGGTTTTAAATTACTTGCACATAATTATGTTTTTGTTTTTGTTTACATTTTGTACAGTGTCCCAACTGTTTTGGAAATGGGGTTGTATACATTATCTACATTATCTGTGTCTATTTCTCTGATTGTATGTTCTCTCAGTACTCTCTCTTTCTGTCTCCTCTCTCTTTTTCTCTCTTTCACTTGTCCTCTCCCTCTTTCTTTCAGTCTCTCTATCTTCTTTCACTCTCTCGACTCTCTCCCGACTATCTTCTTTCTCACTTTTTCTCTTTTTATAGTTTTCTTTCTCCTTTTGTCTATCTATCTATCTATCTATCTATCTATCTATCTATCTATCTATCTATCTATCTATCTATCTATCTATCTATCTATCTACCTTTTTCTTTTTCTCTTTTCTTCATCTCTGTCTACTTATCTGCTTCTGTGTTCACTCTATACTCTCTTTCTCGCTCTCTCTGTCTTTCACTTGTGCTCTCCCTCTTTCTTTCAGTCTTACTATCTTCTTTCACTCCCACTCTCCCCTCTCTTTCTGTTTCTCTCTCTCTCTCTCTCTCTCTCTCTCTCTCTCTCTCCCTCTCTCTATGGCCCAGTGAGCCTATGTCCAGTTGGGCTTCCTTTGCCTGGTTTAATCCCCGTACTCTCCAGTGCAGAAACGGACAGAGGCGGTGGACAGGGCTGCGGCTGATCCCTATTAGCACAGGGCACAGGCCTGGTGGAAAAAAAATCAAGTAATTTTAGAAAGATTACTTTTTTAAGCCCCTCTGCTTTTTCATTATTTTCACCCCCACATCACAAGCCGGAGCCCGTGGTCCTTATCCTCCTCCCCCTCGACCTGCTTTTCTTTTTAAATGCGTCGCTTGCAAGATCTTGTCTCATGCATTTGTAATTTTCCGAGTGCCTCAGAAGTTCCAAATGAGGGCAGGGTTTTCTCCAACACCATCATTTGCATAGCTAATCTGTTATTTACATTCATCAATGACTCCATTAATTAGGTCAGTGATCAAAGCCAGATTGCTCTATCGCTAAGGAGAAAAGAGAAACATTCTTGCGCGCTGCTGACGAACCGTGGTGTATTAAGCGATAAAAAAAGTGCGAGGGTAGGGGTGGTTGGGATTTGGAGTCGGAGATCTAGCTCATAATTTCTTGAGGAGATGCTGAGGACACATTCTGTACTCTTATGTAACTCTACAACACCATTATAAAACTAGTGAGAAGGGAGAGGCGAGGGAGAGTGCTGAGCTCTCGACCAGCCACTCACTTACATACAGAACACCTCTGCCATCTACTGTTGGAACAGGGCACACCAAGAACACATAAAGCAATAAAAAATTGCAAAACATACGAGGGATATTACTTGTATTAGCTTGGGTGTGAATATGTAAATGAATATTTGTGTAGCGATAACTCCAGTGGCCGTAATTAGACTCCACAGCTTTTTGCTCCTTCTTTTCACTCTCCAGATATACTTTCGGCATCACTGGAGGAGGGAAAGAGCAAAATCATAGAGGAAAATCGCTGACCGCTTGTTTTCCTGGTGAACGCTTTTCCACCCTGGTGAAAAAAGTGGGACCAATTTGATAGGCATGAGCGCATTAAAAAATGAGTGTTGCCTCACTTTAATTGTATCCACTGAAGTGGTTTGTGCTCCATTGTGTCCCATTATTAAGTGTTCCATTATTTGGAGTATGCTTTCTGACTGTATAGCACTTTCACCTCGAAGGAAAGGTTCTGCAAGCTAAGACATAATCCATTATTCGGCTGCCTGTGGTTGCACAAAGCACCTTTCCCTCAAATGTTTGTAATGATCTTCCATCCAAACAGCACTTATGATTAAATGCTTCCACTTGCACACACCAACTGCAACATGCGGTCACACGATCAATACAGACAAACACTTACTGCAGGATAAAGCTACAAAAAAACAATAAAGAACTTTTTTGATTTTGTGCAAGAATTACATTAATAACTTGTTAGATACCAAAAATGTGTCTAGTGGGTTACTAGGTAAAATACAGTGTAAAATACAGTGCAAGCATCAGAGACTGCCTTTCATTTATTTTATTTCCAGTCCAACTGGTCATTAAGTGCAAGATGCTCATATTTATTCGGATCTTTAAGGCAACGGGTCTGAAATTGACTGCAAACCACCAAATAAGTCACAGGAAAATGGACTGGCCACTCCGTGGTCCAGACCTCAACATCACTGAATGTGCTGACTGGAAATTCATTAAATGAATGGTGGTCTCTGACTTATGTACTCTACTGTACAAATAAAGAAGATGGTTGGGTTTCAATTCACCAACCTGAGCTATAAGCATTTCATTTTACTTTGAAGTTTATATATATATATATATAGGCTGTATATTTTGTTACTGTTCTCTCACTGAGTGATGACAGCTTTTTGGCAGGCCAAATCAAACATCCTTTGGCACTAGACACCATTTGACCATTTGCAGGCTCACACTCTAATTTGCCTGTAATAAACATCAATAATAAAGTTCAAGTCAACTTTACAGCAGTAAGTCCCTTTTGATTCAAACTCAAAGCTAAGGCCCTTGATTCATTCCATATGTTGTGAGTCAGTAAATGGTGGATATGAGTTTGGGCACTGGCTAGATCCCTGGTACCAGGAACATTGAGACATTACTGATTCAATTTTGTGCACCACAGATGTGGAGACAGCAAGCAACAACATAATATTAGCTATATCAACTGGACACAGCCATGTCTCATTCACAGTTTGAAAACACAGTAACATTTAATGCACTCAAAACATCAGTGTTTACATTAATTTAACTGAATTTTGGAAAGAAGTTTCACAAAATTAAAAATAAGGCCATTTTTTTTGGATACAATAAAATTTTAAAAACTTGTCTAAATTTCACATTTCCAACTCCAACTTGAACTTGATTTACTAGTTAATTTTACTTGTTTAGTAATAAGTGAGTAGGTCCAATTTATCTTGCCAGAGATAGTTTAGAAGTGGTCACTATAGTGTCCAACAGTGACGAGGCTCAGCAGTTAACTCCTTAGATACCTAGACTCATTACATACTATAGCTTATTTTCAGCTATTTTCAGATTATAGAAGTGCGTAGTAAAACATTGGACCCAGTGGTGGGTCCTGGTCATTTAAGGGGTTAGCCAAAATATGGAGGTAAGCCTACACCCAGTATAAGTTGCCTCCTGTGCCAATCTCTCCAGCTGCTAAAGGCTACACTAAAATCTCATTTGAAGAGATGAATTTATTAGAAAGTTCCCATAACCTAAAAGATTTGAGTGAAGAGTTATACCATTTCCCATTTTAACTATAATAGAGTAAATTTAGTGTTTGCTTTATTTGATACCAAGTGAGAAAACACAATTAAGTATTTTTTATTTTATTTGATTCACTTTGGCTACCATAACACTACCATAAAATGATTTAATGCTAGATCTGCTACAGGGCTTTCAATGTTTTGTTAGCACCAAGCTAACAGTGGTTAATGTAAGAGTTTCATGGTTAAAACACAGTCAGTTGATGCTATATAAGAAATTAAGACAATATATTTTTAATTACTTTGTAGCAGTTTTACAGTGACTCCGTCAGCCTGTTACGCTTAACCCTACCTAAGTGGGTTGGGTGTAGAGTCTACACTCCTGCCTCTTTCAGCTGAGCTTCAGAACAATACCTGCAGGAAACAGTATATATTTTTTTCATTCAGAACAGGTGTGTACACTATGTGCCCCACTCTCCCTCACCCTAACTACTGATCTAGGGGCACTTTGAGAGACATCATAAGTCCTGACTGAAGCAACACTGGTCAATTTAAATGCACTGATTTTATCTTTAATCAATTGTTCTGAATAGTCTCTAAAACCAGTAGAGTAGACTAGTCCAGACACCAGGGCTGGAGCTCTATTGCTGATAGTGTACACCTTCAGCCTCACATTCAGAAGGCTTTCAATAAACCAGCTTCATCCCATTGAGAGCTTCATGCACAGAAAGACACACGAAGACAAAACATGTGATCTGTGACAAAGAAAGCCTGAAGAGATTCTTGGATCTATTTTTGAAATCCATTCAGTCGCACACACATGGATGTACATGTTATCTTAATTATACATCATTGAGAGCACATTCATTTCTAAAAGGCATCTTGAAGCATGTGTGTATTAGTATGTGTGACATAATTCAGTGGTCTCAGATACTGATCTCTGGTGGGCCTTGCTGCACTGCCTGCATCAGAAGAAGAGGAAGAAGAAGACGATATACCTTTGAAGGTCCTTTTAAGTGCTGTTTACTAAGCAACTGAGAGAGATACATGGGACTGCTGCATATCCTCCCACTCTGCACTACTATGTTCTTGAACTACTGTGGTACATCAGCCTTGGAACAGAGTGTAAAAGATGCATTGAGCACAATGCATTACAAGGTAATGTGTTACAGTGCTTGCTGTAAAAGTAGTGTAATACATCACAGTATACATTCTTGTAGTCACGTTACAGTTACTGATTTTTGAAAGCATTTTATGTTTGGGTTACCTTAGAAAACAGTATTAACTAGAAAGGGAAAGTTTGTAAGTGAACTTTAAATTGACTTGGTTGCAAAAGTGTTACTAGGCTGTTGCTACAGTTTCTCACTGTTGACTGTTAAGGTTTCACTAAACCACTGCTGTGCTATCCAAAATAGTTGCTACAGTTTAGCTAGGCCATTGCTGTGGTGCCAAAGGTGGTTACTAAGGTATTACTAAGTGATTGCCATCGTATCCCAGGTGGTTGCTACTATTTTATATATAAGCCTGTATGTAATGTATGTAAATGTAGAAAATGTCGTTTATGGCAACATTTGTAGCAGTCAACATTCTGACTTTCATTTCCTATTCCTAAAAAAAGAAAGTACGAATGCCAAAAGCTTCAATCAAATCTTCACATCTTGAAGTACCCATCTCCTACAACTCAGAACTAATTGCAGTCTTGGTTGTGGTTGACATCTGTCCAGGTCCAATTAGTTATGAATAATTTGGCTATATTCCATAAAAAAAAAGAAAATAAAGAAAACCTAGTGGAAAAAAATCAAATTTACACAACGGTCTCCATACCACAAATAGTTTGTTCAAAAAGTGAAAATAAGTTAATACATTCTCTGTGTCAATAAGTCATACACTGTGTCAATTAAAAAAACAAAAAAAGGGACATTTAATGTCTGAAGTGTGCATCTTTAATTACCTACTAAAGCTACAAGGCTAATGTAGTGAACAAAAGCTTATACTCCATCACTTAGCACCATATAAACTGCATGGCTACACAGAGACATTAGAAATGAGGAAGATGCAGTTCACTGGTTGAAAAATGAAAGAGAAAACACATTATGCTCGACATGGTATTTGTTCATGCTTCAGTCAAAGCAAAAACGCTGGTGTGGCGGCAGAGCTATAAGTAAAGCCCGCTGTTGTTGTGAAGTTGTATGCATTTGCAGTAACCAGAACAACCTGACAACTGCCATTTACCAGTGATTACAAATATGTTAATGTAGCTATCCATTCAAAGTGATAGGCGCCTGGTATTACTGGGAATAACTGCCCAGAGGAGTTGTCAAAGTGGTTGCCGAGTGGGCAGACCTTTCAACTTTTCTAAGGCTTACACCAGCTCACACTTACTTCAAAATGTCATATTGTCAAGTAATTCCAAATAGACTTACTTACATGGTTTTTGACACTGTAAGACATACTGTTATCTATAAACATGGACCAAAGTACAGACACTGTTGTTGTTAGCTATACCTTTGTTTATATAAAACAGGATATCAAACAGATAACAATATATCAGAAGCCAGAAACAGTTGTAGGCAGACGTTTGAGCACCCCTGGTCAAATGACATGTTATGTTGAAGTGAAAATCAATCAACACATCCTTTACAGTGCAATTTTGCATACACAATTACTGTTTATTTATTCAATATGAGGGAGGGGGGTAGAGTGTAGCCTGCACAGAAGTTATGATGTTTAATATTTAATGCTTTATTTTGTTCAATATGTTAAACTCAGGAAAAAAATATAAGCTGTGCACTAAATTTTTGCAAAAAAATGTAATTTCAATGTGTTCCTTGTAGAGGACGTTACCTTATTTTCACATAGAAAATAAACAAAAATTTCATTTGACCAGGGGTGTTCAAACTTTTGTGTGCGGCTATACGACTTAACATGTTAGTGAACTTAGGCTCGTAGCTCCTGTGCAAACCTAAAACCTTTTCTTTGAATCTTTTTTTTAACTATCACTCTAAATTAACTTCAACATTCTGTGTGAAGGCTGCTGTATAACAAGTCGCTGAAGTCTGTTCATCCGTCACACGCACTGACCTCTGAGCATCTCCGCTTAAGCGCAGCTTTTTTTCTACCATGCTGAGATTGAGTGGGGCGTTGGTGAGGTAAATGTGTCTTTGTTACGTGTCAAAGTGGTGACAGGGACTAGGGGAAATGTGAATTGCGTAAGTGCACTTAAACGCCTGCCTTCCTCTCCCTGTTTCTTCCACTAAAAATGGCCATTAAATTTTAAATAGCAACGTTTTAACATTTTAAGTATCCTGCACCATTTTGAGGTGCATATTAAGGATATGGTCTTCACTGCTTTGATTTTCATCAGTCTGAAGATTCCAGATTTGCTACTTTTCCATTACACAACTAACACACTTCCTGGAAAATATACCTTACCCTAAATCAGCCTGTAGTGTAAAATAGAACATGTATGAACAATTACAACAAAGATGAATAATATCAATCATTTCAGCCTTTCTTATTCAAGTGAATTCAGCACAGTGCTTTAAACAGAACACTGACTAATTTTTGTATTTTTTATTTATGTATTTATTTTTTTGCTGTTAAGTATTGTAGGCATAAAAGTTTGGCTATGAAAAAATGTGTTCTTATGATTACCTTAATATTTGAGCAGAAATCCAGTATCAGTGATTTCACCCCTATTTTACTACATCTAATTCAGTACCATGGATACAATAGATGACATTTCTTTTTATATTTTATCTTTATATATTTCAATTAGGGCGGCACAGTGGCATGGCGGGTAGCGCTGTCGCCTCACAGCGAGGAGGGCCTGGGTTCGATTCCCCGGCCGGGTGACCAGGGTCCTCTCTGTGTGGAGTTTGCATGTTCTCCCCGTGTCTGCGTGGGTTTCCTCCGGGTTCTCCGGTTTCCTCCCACAGTCCAAAGACATGCAGTCAGGCCAATTGGACATGCTAAATTGCCCCTAGGTGTGAGTGTGACTGCCCTGCGATGGACTGGCGACTTGTCCAGGGTGTATCCTGCCTTCTGCCCGAAGACTGCTGGGATAGGCTCCAGCATCCTCCCACGACCCTGACGGAGAAGTGGCTTGGAAAATGGATGGATGGATGGATGGATGGATGGATGGATGGATGGATGGATGGATGGATGGATGGATGGATGGATGGATGGATGGATATTTCTATTATATATTTAAGATATATAATGTTTCATCATATTAATAACAAACAACCATGGTAACTAACATACAATGAAAAAGTAATGCACTTCATTGGAGATGTCAGGTGGAAAATGTGTTCTGATAAAAACAAGGTTGAACTTTTTGGCCAAAATTCCAAAAGTTATGACACATCACCTAAAGAACACCACGCCCACAGTGAAGCATGGTGGTGGCAGCATTATCTTTGGGGCTGATTTTCTTCAGCTGGAACCGGGGGTTCCCATGAAAAGGGCTGTGCAGAGAAGATGCCCTCCTAATTTGACTAATCTAGAACATTTTTGCAAGGAAACGTGGGAAAATATTGTCAAATGAAGTGCTGTAATAAAATAAAAAGTGCTTTAACAAAGTATTAGTTTAGCATTGTGCACACTTATGCAACTAAACACAACCAGGTTATCCTATGTTTATATATTTTGTCTGTCTTTTTACCTAAAATATTTGTTATTTTATTTCATGTTATTATATAGTATATCTCTGCAATTTCTGAAAGACTCAGGAGGCAAGAGTGAAAGAGGACAATTTTTTATATCCTTTTATATCCTATATCCTATTAGATATGGCCGGGGCGGAGCCTACTCCCTGGACAACCAGACAGGGACCTAACTGGTGATTGTGAGGAAAATGGAGGGGAACATCAAAACATCAGTACCTGAAAGCAGTAGAAGAGGTACATAAGTCGAGTCATTTTAAAGACAGGTGTAGGCCCATAATTGGTCAGGATTAATGAATGAACATATAATGAAGTATTAAAGTCTTCCTGGCAGAACTTTCACTAAAGCTTTCATTTCACGTTAAAGGTGAAAAAAGTTCTGACATGATTTATCCTGGCTTCAGTTTTTTGCATTACTAAAATCTGCCAGTTTTACAGTGGTCTGCAGACGTTTATATCCACTGTACATTCTGATTATAACCATTTTGTCCACTCATACAGCTATAACAAAATAACTGTTGCCAAAAGTAAGTAAACAAAAGGACAAATTGTGTTGACGGAATGTTTTATTCATGTGCTCATTGAATCAAAGCAAACTCAATGCATTTTTTTCAGTGTACATCATCACAAGCCTGCTGTCAATGAGTGCGTAGACATGCACTTAATAATCAGATCATAATCGGATTTCTGCAGTTATCTGATTATTCAAATGCTCATGTAAACAGTATACTTCCGATTTTTTAGGTCAAAGTAAAGTCTAGAAATTCATGTAAGGAATCCGATAAAGAGAGCTGGGTCTTAGTTCAGTATTCCGATTTCTCGGTGCATGTGAACTCTTACTCTGATTTCTTTTGGATTTGTCAGTCTGTGCATGCGTGAAAACAGACCGCGGTACCAGAAACAAGAATGCAGTGTTGCTGCAATATAGCAGCAAAAACTTTTGGAGCAAGGCTGAAACCAATAACCTGCTTGATGAACCGAAGGATTTAAATATTCTGCAAGATGATGTATGTTCATATTTTTCGGTAAATCTGTGGCATGAACTTTGAGTTTTGTGCTACATTTACATCACATGATCTTCTGTAAGTGTATCTGATTAATGCCTGGCTTGTGCAGACACAGAGTTTCCCCATTATCTGATTACTCAAGTGCATGTAAACATATAGGGGAGGCACAGTGGCGCGGTGGGTAGTGCTGTCGCCTCACTGCAAGGAGGGCCTGGGTTCAATTCCCTGGCAGGGCGACCGGGATCCTCTCTGTGTGGAGTTTGCATGCTCCCACAGGCCAATTGGACATGCTGCATTGCCCTTAGGTGTGAGTTTCTGTCTGCCCTGCGATGGACTGGTGACATGTCCAGGGTGTATCCTGCCTTTCGCCCAATGACTGCTGGGATAGGCTCCTGCACCCCCCCCGTGACCCTGAGGGAGAAGTGGCTTGGAAAATGAATGTAAATGTATTGATCGTATTACTGACAAAATTTGATTTTCTGCAGTCATTGGATTATGAAGTGCATGTAAATGCACTCAATGATCTCTCCTTTTTACTGAATCTAATTGAGCATAAAGTGTGGATCAGTGTAGAACATTGTGCTCCCACAAAGAAGCCTAACAGAGTCATCAGCCAAAGCTCCACTCTTTTCTTTAAGTTAGCGATGAGTGTTGTGCTAAGGAAAGTGGATGCACTGCTTTTTTTCGTTTCTTTTGTTATCTTGGCTGAGGCAGCGGCGGGATAAGATCAGCCGTTTTCTCGGGTCTGGAGGAGTAAATAGGGGTGTGGATGACAGAGATGAACTTCACTGTAATAAGTATACACATCCCGGCGCTGGGTGATTTATGACTCGGCCGTTAGTGACATTTCAGCCGCAGTGTGCAGCCAGAGAGCGGAGAGTGCACGGCCCGCTCTCTATCTCCCTTTTACTTAACCTTTCTCGTCCCCTTCCCCTTTCCTCTTCCTCTTTCCATTTCGACCTCCCTCTCTCTATCTCCTCCTTCCTTTATTGTTCTGTCTGCAGAGGTATCTCTTCTTTATGCTCCTTCTCTCTTGTTCCCACGTGGAGCTGGACTCACTATCTCTACTTCTCACTCTTGACTCTCTCACTCAACCTCTCATCATTTATTTGTTCCCTCTCTCTTCTTTTCCTCTTTCTGTTGATCTCCTCATCCTTCTCTCTCGCTCTGTGAAGATGTAGACTTGTCTATGAGTGTGTGGGATGTCACTATCCATCTTTTCTCCTTCCTGGTGCCTTTGCTTTTTTTTTCTTTTATTTACCCTTCCCTGCTCCTTCATCTGTCACTTTCACATCTCTCTCTCTCTCTCTCTCTCTCTCTCTCTCTCTCTCTCTCTCTCAAAGCAGTTCAATTCAGTAGCTTTACTGATATGCCCATGTTTAGCTACAGTATTGCTGAATGATCATAGAAACAACAAAAATAGATATTTAGAGATCTCTCTCTGTGCCCCCCCCACCCCCACCCCTATTCCTGTTTTGTAAAGTCTAGAAGCAACTCTATTGAGTAATTAAACAATCTCAAATCTACCTTTCCTCTGGAAAACCATTGAGAAAATTGTTTTCAAGCAAGTCATTTTCTGTCCTTAAACAGCTGTTTAAACGAATTTCAGTCAAAATCTTGGCCTAATCATAGAATCATAGGACTGAAACGGCTGTAATCAAGGTCATTAATGGCATTCGTTTAAATACAAACTCTAGAAAAACTCGACCTCAGCGCTGCCTTTGATACCACTCATAGACTGGGTTGGACTCTCAGGAACTGTACTGCAACATTTCAGTTCATACCTGCAAGGAAGGGACTACTTTTTCAAAACAGAAAATATTGGGCCTCATTCAACAACTATTTCCAGCATTATGCAGTTTTTATGAAGATTCTGATATTCCCCAGTGTTTTTGTGATTTGTTCTTGAGAGTCAGCATAATACAGTGTGAATAAGTTTTCCAGTGGTGTGTGTGTGTGTGTGTGTGTGTGTGTGCATGTGTGTGTTTCAGTGGTGTGTGTGTAGTGTACACGTGTGCAAATGTTTCAGTGTATTTTACCCTAAATGGCCTCCCATAGTCCTTTTTGAACTCTCTCTCTCTCTCTCTCTCTCTCTCTCTCTCTCTCTCTCTGCTATCTCTCTCGCTTAAAAACTCTGCTTTCTCTCTCACTATACTCTTTCACTGCTTTCTCTTTCTCTTCCCTTGCTTTCTCTGTCCATCTGTTACTGCTATCTCTCTCTTACACACACTCAGCTTCCCCCAATATCTCTCTCTCTCTCTCTCTCTCTCTCTCTCTCCCCCAATCTCTCTCTCTCTCTCTCTCTCTCTCTCTCTCTCTCTCTCTCTCTCTTACACACACACTTGAAGGACACACTAAAGCTGCACCTAGAATTCTAAGTAATTCTAAACCAATGGCTCTTTTTAAAACACACTCATACACCTTTCAGCACACACTAGAGTGTATTGCTGTCTTGAGTGTGTATAAACACTGCTGTACTCCATCTAACCCAGCATAAACTTTAACCTCAGCAACTCAAAGATCAGCTGTAGCCTGTTATTTAAAAGGAAAAATGGCAAATACAGTCCATCATTAGGACAAGCTGAATGACCCAACAATATCCAAATGTTCAAGTTTTTGCCCACAACAACCTAAATACACACACACTATTAATACTAAGATTCACTTATGATAAATTATGTGAAAATGTGAAAATTGCAGCAGGACAAACTGCACTGCTTGGCTGATTCTGTCTCCTATATTAGCCACTAGTGCCGCAGCTTTCAGGATTTATAATTACATGCTGATTATAGATGGGCATTTTCTTAAAGGTCTGCATAATTCATTCATTAAGATGTGATGCAAATTGGTCTGATGTGCCGTTCTGGGGACATTTACATCAGAGTTGGGAAATTAGTGGTGATGATAGAAACCAGACATCCAAAAGTTTCAAAGCTACCACACAGAAATCTATTACATGAAATGTCTATGTAGGAACCCAGCAGCCAGTTGCACCAGCTGAATATAAGTTTGATCGTAAGTTGGGGTGTAAAGTCCATCCTAAACCTTATGTTGGGAGTGGTTAGTTTAAAACTGGACACACAGAATTTTGGTTGCACCACAGACACTTGCAGTACATCTTAACTAGTAGAGCATAACGTGATCTTAGATCAAAACACTGTTGCATAGAATGATGTTTTTGCTCTTCAGCCAACCAGTTACACTCCCCGTGTAACACGGAGCGATGAGGCGGACGCATGTGCGGAGGTAAGCGACTTTTATTAAGGGCAAATCCAGGGTCCTGGTCAAAACAGTCCAGGGTCAAAGAGCCCATACGGACCGATTATGGTTCAGACATGACAAACTATAAACAGATTCAAACAGGGCAAGGACACACAACAAAGACCGATACATTCATACAAAGACTGACGTGGTGGTGTGTTAGTATGTATTGTGCTGGTACGAGTGGATCAGACACAGTAGTGCTGCTGGAGATGATCATAATGTTATGCTTGATCTGTGTATCTGTGCTTATTCTGTTCTGCTGCTTGGAATTATTTCGTCGCTGAAACTGGGCTGTCGTGCACAATATTTTATAGCACTTTATCAACTTTATGAATGGTCAGTACTGTTAGCGAAGCTGTGACTAATGTTTACGTTAGTTGAATCTGATGAATGACAAAACAGTAATGTTAGCTATTTTAGTTATATTTTGAAAAGGTCAGTGTCACACACAGCCTGAGCACTATACAATTATTGCTCTGCACACAGTTGACTTGTGTACAGAGTCACCCACCTGTTTTGAAACAATCCTGTAGAAAAATATCTGGGTGCCAGACACAAAATAAAACTCAGGGTCCGTTACTGTCTGTGTTATATAAATCTGTGGCTAGGAGGTCTGTGGTCTTTTCTATCTCTGATCCATTAAAAACAGGTGTAATCTATCCTGCAGTACTGGTCGCCAACACAAACTAAGACATATTTAGTTTTCTTGCAAGTTTTCCCATCGATCAAATCAAAAAAAGGATATATGTACATTTTAAGTTATAACTTAATTCTAGCAGCTTGTAAGCTTGTAGTGCAGTGACACTTTGCATTCAAACTAGGCGACGGTTGAACTTGCATTCAGCTAGTGCAACTGGCTGTTGGTTCCTATCACCACCACTGTAAAGAAATCATTATGAGTCATTACGTTTCTCTATAATGAACCATTTCACATGAATGATTTTATTTACAACCCCATTTCCAAAAAAGTTGGGATGCTTTGCAAAATGCAGTTATGTACAAATAATTTAATCCCTATATTTCACTGAAAATAGTACATAGACAACATAGTACATAGAATTTGATGCCAGCAACGCCTTCCAAAAATGCTGGGACGGAGCAACAAAAGACTGGTAAAGTTGTGTGATGCTAAAAAAAAAAAAAAATAAAAATGAAAAATTAAAAAGCAACAGGTCAGTAACATCACTGGGTCGAAAAAGAGCATCTCAGAGAGGCTGAGTTTTTCAGAAGTAAAGATGAGGAGGGGTTCACCAATCTGTGAAAAAATACACGGGCCAATAGATCAACAATTCAAGAATCACATCTCAATGAAAAATAGCAAAGAGCTTGATTTAGACGATTCAGAGAAATTTCTGTTTGCAAGGGACAAGGCCAAAAATCAGTACTAGCTAGCCAAGATCTTTGCGCCCTCAGGCAGCACTGCATTAAAAATGGACATGATTCTGTAGAAGAAAATCACAGTTCATCACTGCATCCATAAATGCAAGTTAAAACTCTACCATTTAAAGAAGGAACCATATATAAACAGCATCCAGAAACGCCTCCACCACTGAGGCAAAGTGGAAAAGTGTCCTGTGTTCCAACAAATCAAAGTTTGAAATTGTTTTTGGAAATCATGGCCACTGCATCCTCCGGGCTAAAGACCATCAGGCTTGTTATCAGCACACAGGTCAAAAGCCAGCATCCGTGATGGTATGGGAGTGCATTAGTGTACATGCGATGGGTGACCTGCACATCTGTGAAGGCACCATTAAAGCTGACCGATATTTACAGGTTTTGGCAACATCTATTGCTGTTCAGACAACGTCTTTTTCAGGAAAGGCCTTGCATATTTCAGCAAGACAATGCCAAATTATATTCTGCATGTATTACAACAGCATGGCTCTATAGTAAGAGAGTAAGAGGGCTAAACTGACCTGCCTCCAGTCCAGAAAACACACCCTGTCACAGCCTGAAAACATATGGTACTTTATGAAATGAGAAATACTACAAAAGAGACCCCGAACTGTTGAGCAGCTAAAATCCTATATCAAGTAAGAATGGGAAAACATTTCACTTTCAAAACTACAGGAACTGGTCTCCTCAGTTCCCAAACACTTACAGTGTTGTTAAAAGAAGAGGTGATGAAGCACAGTGGTAAACTTGCCCCCGTCCCAACACTTTTGGAACATGTTGCTGCCATCAAATTCAAAATGGGCATACATTTGTAAAAAAAAAACAATCCAATTTCCCAGGTTTAACATTTGATATGTTGTCTTTGTACTATTATCAAATACATTTAGGGTTTAAATGATTTGCAGATGCTTACATTTTCTTTTCATTTACATTTTGCACAGCGTCCCAACCTTTTTCGAAATGGGGTTGTACATCTTATCAATGACAGTAAGCAAGAAAGTAAGCAGAAATGAAGCAGTGAAAGCACTTTATGTACTGTATTGTGCCGCTTATTTGACCAAGTCTATAGGACAAATGTCACAGTCCATGCAGAGCTTTATATTGCTGTATTTTAGTGCAATTGCATTGTGGTGTGAAGGTATTGTTCTACTACTATAACCACACTCCAAATTATACAAAGATTGTGAAGCACATGGCTTTGATTTATGAGTTCACTTTTCAGACAACAATTAGAGTCACACTTGGACACAGAAAGAGAGCGAGAGAGTTCTGCATGATATAAATTGTTTTAAATAGGCCTGTTTTTGCCACATAGCCATGCTGGGCACATATTGTCCCAACACTGTAAATGCATTGTAAGGAGAAAACTAGAATTATGAAGAGAAGCATATGGGCTTAATTAATGTGCTGCTCGTCAGCTAATTTGCAGCATGCATGTGAACATGGCCCACGTGAGACAAAAGCCCTGGTCCCAGGAGACTCATCGAGGAGATAATTAACATGCAAGGATCAGCCATTTTCCAGCCATATAATATGGTAGTAACCTCCATTTAGTGTCCATATAGTTTTATTTTGTGAAGGCAGAAATAGCCATGCCCATATAGTTTTATTTTCTGAAGAGAGAAGCAGCAAAGTCAACACTTTAAATTTGCTTAGAATGTGTTTTGCATTGATAAAAGTGTTTTGAAGTGGCAGTGGTCAGTAGAAGCAACTCTGCTGTTTCAGACTCAATTAAGCTCAGTGTTTAAGGTGGAAGTGAGTAGCAAACCAATATCACAAGGACTTGGTGAGAATTATAATAAGGGAGACAGATGTTGTTGGATTTCATTTAGCAATGTGTAAAACCAACCACAATTGATTTAAATTCCAGTTAAAATATCCATAACAATTAAGATACATTAGATAAAGTGGTTGGTATGGTATAGTTGGCATTGTGTAGTGGGTAATAGCTCTACCTTCTACGCTGTAGACTGGGGTTCAATCCCCTGCTTGGACAAGCCCCCTACACTATATCAATAAGAGTCCTTGGGCAAGACTCCCAACACTACCCACCTGTGTAAAATGATCAAACTGTAAGTCGCTCTGGATAAGAGCGTCAGCCAAATGCTAGAAATGTAAATAATAAAAAAACATGATACATAAGGTAAGAAACAAAGAAGATAATCCACGTGCATAAGGAAGAGGAAAGTCAAAGGAGTTTCCAAAACAGGGCTTTGGAAGACCACCAAAACTATAAACTTACCATCAGATAAACTGCACTTTCAAAGTGCAATACAAAGCTTTCATCTTTGAGAGAGAGGAGAAAATCAAGCTCCACTTTTGATTCAATAAAAAAACAGTCGACAACTGTTACCTGGAGCATGAAAATGCAACCAAACTTTGGACACTGCAAAAATTGGCATCTTGTCACGTGACATTATCTTAATTTTAGTCAATATAACTAATAGTTCCCATTTTGAGATGGTTGTGCACTAAGATTATTTAGCTTATTTCTAGACACTTTTCAATTGTTTTAAGTAGTTTTATTAAGTAAAATTATCTCACTGTACTGGCAGATAATTTTACTTAATAAAATCACTTAAAACTAGTTAAAAATGTTTACCACTAAGGTAATTCATCTTAAATTATGGTTACATCTCAACCAGAGAAACATTAGATTTATTGACAATAATTAAGATAATTTTACTTGACAATATACAATTCTTTGCAGTGGAGGTGTGGAAAAAAATTAACCCTGCAGCTCTCTGAAAGCCTGAAAGAGGTCTCCTGAAAACAATAGAAGCTGTAATAAAGGTAAAGAGCAGAATCACTTAACACTGACAAATATGTATATTTGTATTTTGTTAATATAACCCCATTTCCAGTGAAGTTGGGATGTTGTGTAAAACATAAATAAAACCAGAAAACAATGATTTGCAAATCCTTTTCAACCTATATTCAATTGAATCCACTACAAAGACAAGATATTTAATGTTCAAATGGATAAACTTTATTGTTTTTTGCAAATATTCACTCTTTTTGAATTTGATGCCTGCAACACATTCCACAGAAGTTGTGACAGGGGCAACAAAAGACTGGGAAAGTTGAGGAATGCTCAAAAAACACCTGTTTGGAACATTCCACAGGTGAGCAGGTTAATTAGAAACAGGTGAGTGTCATGATTGGGTATAAAGGGAGCCTCCCTGAAAGGCTCAGTCGTTCACAAGCAAGGATGGGGCGAGGTTCACCACTTTGTGAACAACTGCGTGAGCAAATAGTCCAAAGTTTAAGAAGGCATGGGTAACTGACACACCTGTGAAGGCACCATTAATGCTAAAAGGTACATCCAGGTTTTGGAGCAACATATGCTGCCATCCAAGCAACGTCTTTTTCAGGGACGTCCCTGCTTATTTCAGCAAGGCAATGCCAAGCCACATTCTGCACGTGTTACAACAGCGTGGCTTCGTAGTGAAAGAGTGCGGGTACTAGACTGGCCTACCTGCAGTCCAGACCTGTCTCCCATTGAAAATCTGTGGCGCATTATGAAGCGCAAAATATGACAACAGCGACCCCGGACTGTTGAGCAACTGAAGTTGTACATCAAGCAAGAATGGGAAAGAATTCCACCTACAAAGCTTCAACAATTTTTGTCCTCAGTTCCCAAATGCTTATTGAGTGTTATTAAAAGGAAAGGTGATGTAACACAGTGGTAAATATGCCCCTGTCCCAACTTCTTTTCTATTTGCAAAAAACAATAAAGTTTATCCATTTGAACAATAAATATCTTGTCTTTGTAGTGTATTCAATTGAATATAGGTGGAAAAGGATTTGCAAATCATCGTATTCTGTTTTTATTTTTGTTTTACAAAACATCCCAACTTTATTGGAATTGGGGTTGTATAAGAAGCCGTGAACATGAGGCTTAATATAAAAAACAGAAAATATCACATTTTTATGTTAGCATTCAGCATTTGTCTGCAAGTATGTGAGAAAAGTGGGTTAGCCTACATTAAGCTGACTCCCATACATATAAAGTATTTTGCATTCCATACAAAATCCACACTTTATGTGATCCCATTGCATGAGTATCAAGTTAAGAGGTATAGATGGACCTATATAGCTGTAGAGTCATTTCACAGTGAACTGCCAGTCACGTGGCCTTCTGCTCTGAGAAGCAAAGTGACCTGAAGACAAAAATGTAGTTATAGCTGTTATAGAGTTATAGCTGGAAACAGGTCTGAGAAACATACTTTTATCTCAAACTGTATTGCTGATTGGAACAACAAATACCATTGTTGATCATGAACAATACCTAGCTAGCTAGCACACCTGTCTGATCCAGAAGACTACTGGAAAACTCCAACATGAAAGTTTTATTTCCAAATACTTCCAAAGAGAAAATGTTTAACCTTTAGTTATTTTTCTACAATAGTTTACTCAAGATGAGCTTCATTGATTATATTCTGGTCAACAGTTCTACAGGTCCAGAATGCCCAGGCCAAAACCACAGTACTCTATACTACTAGCTAACATCTACTGAAGTTAGGGTGTCCTGTGGAAAGTCTCTTTAGCCAGTGTAGGATCGTTATATGGATGCACACTTCAGTCTTTATTCGATTATATATAGCAGTTACTGTATAAGTCCTAATGTTAATACACTCAAAAAATATACATAATAATGGTACATTGCTTTGTTTTCAGGAAACATAGAACCATGCCAACTCGTTGACTGTTAAAACAGTGAAAGCGTTCTTCTTTATGATGCAGAAACTGCTATGTATGGTTCTTTAAAAACACCATTTAAAATCGGTTCCATTTAGCACTATATAGAATCCTTTTTGCTAAGTGCTGTTATCGCAACATATTCAACAATGTTTTATTTAATATTCAACATATTCAATGTTGACATTCACAGGTTCATCAGCACTGAATAATAATGCCACATTCGACTATAGATTGTAAATCCGAAATTCTGACTTCTGACTAGGAAAAATCTAAGACAATAACCTCGGAATTTGGAAGGCGGAATTCAGCAGTGGGAAGGTGTTCTCAACTCCAAATTTAACATAATTCATTCTCATTCTCTTTCTGGTAGGCTTCAGACAGTGGTCTTTGTTTCAAACGGTTCATTTGAATGCATCTGTTTAGCATCATGGATGTTAAAGTCATCACTTTTCTCTCTAATGTTAGCTGGCTATCTTGTATCTAACAATGCTTGCTTTTCTGAAGGTGTCAATGTTTTTTCCTCTCTGTAGCTCAGGCTTATGTCAAAAATGACATAATTCCAGGCTCTTACTTCCCACTTCCATGTTAAGCTGAATGTATAATATGCTTGGGGTTAAAATATGAGAAATACTCATTCATATTACTCAATCCCAGATATTAGGGTCTTATGTTCTCCACACTTTCTTGTGTAATTCGCAATATAGCATACCAGATTGAGCTCATCAGTAATTACCAGGCCCTTCAAGTGGGTTAAATGTGTTAGAGCAGGCAAAACACTATAGTGGGGTCTAAGATCAGGAACCATTAGAGTGCAACACTAGATGGCGACACTGCATATGGATCATAATAGGGGCAGCACTGAAAATGCATTGCATACAGCAGAACTATGATATGTTACAGACAGCAGCTGTAAGCAGTATAACAAGATGCTTTAGTCTACCAGAAGGCCCCATAGCTATGCAGCTTTTTTATTAATTTTCGTAAACATTATCCCTAAGGCAGTGTGTTAGCATTCATTTGTTTCTTATTCTTGCTTGCAGAAAAATGCTAAGGGTGAAGTAGGGTGTCACTGTAAGCGGGTGTAGTCCTCTGTAATCTATAAGTGTTACACTGGTGCTAGTATGTAAAGTGTTTGATATTTGCCAGACATTCAATCTGCAAATTTTCACATTTGAGTGTCACTGACTGTGCTTTAATGCTTGTGTTGTTCCCTCAGGAATGAGAGTCTAGGTGAGCCACCAGTTCATGAGAGTCATTTCCAGCCAAAACAGCCATTAAGTACAAGATATTCATTTTTGGTGTCAGGAAAAGAAGCAGACGTTCATACAAAAGTCTCAACATCTAAACATATTATCATGTTTCTCAGAACTTTATTACATTTATTATAGCTTCCAATACATTCAGGAGACTTGCTTTCAGTTCTTCAAAGAGAATGTTTTTCCACACCTCTAAAGTTCAGTCTTAGAAGTTGGTTGCATTTCCTGCTTCTCACAATTCAAATAAGTCCAAACACCTTTAGTGATGTTGAGGTCTGGACTCTAGAGTGGTCAGTTTATTGTTCGGAGACACCTGCAGCTTCTTTGTATGAGTTGCAATGTCTAATTTTATTTTCTCATTTAGGGCTTCGTGACAGCCATATATTCTTTTTAGACCCAGAGAGTCTCACAGTGGAAGAATGGACAGAAACATCTGTGGATTGTTTTCAGATGTGAGGCAGGAGTGCAGTCAGCTTAAATAATTAATTACTAATATTAATTAATTATTAACAGGTCAGTCAAAAACAAAGGTGGTTGAACATGATTGTAGGAGTCTCGTTTTATCTATGTCTTTAAAATATTTTTTTAACTTCAGTTTTGCCAGAAGGACTCAGGAAATGAGAGTGAAGGATAGTTTTATTTATATCCTCAATGGAATTTTACAAGTTGAAAGATAACAATTCAGTAGTAATCAAAGAGTCTTTGGAGTAGGCCCCATCCTCCATCCAGGTCTTGGAGCATTGAGACCCTCGCTGATCTTGCTAGATAGAGATGGCGGGGCAAGAGGCTACGCTCTGGACAACCAAAAAGGAACCCAACTGGTGGTGGTGTGGAGGAAGGTAGGGAATGTCAAAAGGTAGACACCTGAAAGTAGCAGAATAGGTACCCAAGTCGGGTCATTTTAAAGACAGGTGTAGGCCCGTGATTGGTCAGGAGTAATGAATGAAAGAACTTCCATTTTTGGAAACTTCAGTTTGTTCCGATTGTCCTTTGACTTTGACTTTCCTTAAAGAAGTGGATTGTCTTCTGAAAAATGAATAATGTGTATTTAAGTGGTGTTTTGACTGGAAATTATGTAAAGGAAGGATGGTCTCTGACTTGGTGAGGTGTTCGAACACAGGAGGTGTTTAAACACAGGAGAAACACTAGATGGCCAGTGAAGCTCAGGCAGTAATGAACTGCTGCACCACTACTAGAACCTCAAGGTATCTACACAGCAGAAACCAATAATTAATGCATACTGCCAGGCCAGATCAGATAGTTAAACCATCCATGCCAAACACAGGATTTGTACGTATGCATGTGTCTTTTGTTATTATGCTTTTTCCCCTGCCTTACATCTTGTGTTGTGTTATCTACCTTTTTAACATTCTAAGTCATTTGCTGTCTGTGAACTAAAATTACCTTCTCTCTCTCTCTCTTTCTCTCTCTTTCTCTCTCTCTCTCTCTCTCTCTCTCTCTCTCTCTCTCTCTCTCTCTCTCTCTCTCTCTCTCTCTCTCTCTCTCTCCTTATCTTGCTGAAAGTAATGCATTTCTGCTTCGGACCTGAGACTGTGATTCTCACTGTGTGTTGGAATGCACTGCATGGCCCTGGGAAGCAAAATATGAAATATTTATACATATTTTCTCATCAAACTCCACACATCCAGTGAGAATTCATGGTGGTTTCCAGGAAATATACACTACACTATGATGCCAGAGGGAATCAAGGTAATATACATTCACATTTATTTTTGAAGCCATGTTCTTTACCCCTTCATTTAAGAATTCCTTCCCACAGTTGACGTCTACATCACTGTATATTTCAGAAGTTATCATCTCTGCAAAATGGCAGAATGAGTAAGTGCATGATGCACACTATATGGCTAAAAGTATGTGGACATCCCTCATAGGTATTGACTACATAGCCGTACAATATGAATATGAACACTGGCAGTAGAATGGGTTGTGCAGATGCAGATTCAGTTTTAAATTATCACATTGTCACATTGTAAATTGTCACATTGTAAATTTTTCTCTTTGGCAAGAACTTGTGCACAAATCTAGGTCTATAAAAGTAATGGGTTCATGAGTTTGATGTGTAGGACCTGACGTCAACTCGACTGAACACCTATAGCAATGCCTGACCTCACAAATGCTCTTTTGACTGTATAAATTCCCATACACACACTACAATATCTTGTAAAAAGCTTTCCAGAAGTGGTAGTAGCCTTAAGGGTGTATGTGGGTTGGGCCCACTGTAGTGGCCACTGTTTGGAATAGAATGTCCAACAAACTTAACCGTCCACATACTTTTGGCTATATAGTGTACATTCACTTGCCACTTTATTAGGTACACCTGTTTTGTAACTGCAGTCATGGTCAATTTGATCAGGTCCACTTATCAAATAGAAGTACTTTTGGGTCCAACTAACTTTTGTGTTAGAAAGTGTTTTTCTACAATACCAAGAAAATATTTAGCAAATTACATAGTCACGTGCACGCCACACTGTCACTGTCACTGCAGTGCTGAGAATACTCCACTATCCAAATGATCCCTGCCCAGTGGTGGTCCTGACCATTGTTGAATAGGGTTAAGAGGGGCTTAACAAAATATGCGTGTGTACAAATGGATCTTCTTCTTCTTTCGGCTGCTCCCTTTAGGGGTCGCCACAGTGGATCATCTGCCTCCAACTTTCACACCATATCCACCTTCACTACATCCATAAACCTTCTCTGAGGTCTACCCCTTCTCCTTCTACCTGGCAGCTCCATCTCCAACATTCTTTGCCCAATATATCCACTATTCCTCCTCAACACATGTCCAAACCATCTCAACCTGGCCTCTCTGGCTTTATCTCCAAACTGCTTTTTTTCTTATGTTGCATGCTTTTCTGTCCTATGTCACAGCATTTATCTAAGTTATATTAGGAATGTGAACGACTACCAGAGACAACCAGACTAAATCCCCTGACCTTCGTATGGTCTAAGGAGACTCGTTTGAAAGTTAGAATTTCATGAAGTGCTGCCAAATTTCACGCCTGAATGAAATGAGTAGAATTCCAGAAGAGTCCACACAAAAAGGCTAAAAAGGGCGTCAATGAACAAGACTGTGGTACATCCAATGTGCATATGCAGCTGAACTACTACACTGAAGTAGGTATTTCTGCTCATTGTAAGTAAATAAATAAATAAATGTTACCAGGAATGAGTATAAATACTACTTCCTTCCAAGTCAATCAGCTTTTCTCTTAAAACATATTCATGTAAACCTAGGCCATCCGTAATGCTGTAACTTAAAAATTTGAATGCTAGTCACACACTAAAGTATTAATAAAGCTATTAAAATTCAGGTGGTCTATTTAATATCATTAAGGAGCCAGCAAAAATGGTCTATGTCTCAAAATGTGCTTCTGTTTCATATTGAATTGGTGCCCTTGGGTTAAAATGTGTGAGGCCAGGGTTAAGGTAGAGCTTGAGCTGCCTCAGGCTTCAAGGCTATTGTCATTGCTGGAAAACATGCGAATGATGGAAAAGGCTAGAGCAGATAAATCTCTCCTGGGTTTTCTGTGCAGCGAGGCTTACTTCTTCACATGTCTCTCATGTTCGCAGGGCAGCTGCAGGGCATGTGTGGTCCCTGACACAAAGTCTTTTATGCCTTGGGGTGCTGCCTCATTTATGTGTGCTCTCATGTCCATGCCTGGCTTTTTTACCTGTTCAACATTGCAAATGAGTCAGCATTGCCATTTTAAGAGCAAACACAGGCCTGTTCAGACTCTGTGCTGTAAAAGAGCACTTCAGCAGCCTCCAGCTAACTAACAAAGGCAAATGTGAGGGTAATTGCATCCGACCTGTTGTTAGTTTCCCGGGTGAGTGAAAGGCAGCTGACATTTTAACTGCATGCCAGGCCTACTTGAGAAATAATGAGCTGCACATTGGCAGATCGTTGAAGCCAGTGAGGACGAATCCAGCTCGTGAGCTCTAAATCAAACATGTTATTGGGACAGGAACTCTGGGATACAAGAATGTGGAAATCATGCTGTGAAGGTTGAAAATCCATCTCTTTTGGGTTGTGAAAAACGTTCCTCTCTTTCTGCGCTTGTCCTCGCTGTGCGCCACTGACCCAATACTTGTTTTTCTGACCTCGGAAATATTTCACAATGAATCGCTGATGGATATTTCTGCAAAGGGCACACAGCAGACTACAGGATGTCGGGACATTGAGACACCACGGGACAGTTGTGCTAGATTATCTGTTTCTTGCTTTCACTCTGTTTTGTTTTTCATTCCCTTTTAACATTTGTTTCAGGATGCTTTGATGGAATGTCAAAGAGCTGTTTTACAATTCCCAAGCAGTGCTCACCCACATTTTCTGCCTCATCCCCTGCATGCTTGCATCCAGCAAAAGCCTTCAAGGGGTGACTTTGCCCAAAGAGGCGCCACGCTAAAAGCTAAAAAGCTAAAGCAAGTATCACTTTGACCGCTCTTCCTCATAGATGTGATGGACGTAACACTAGAACAGATGTAGGCTTTCACTCAGAACACCTTTAGGCCACAGGAGACTGGAACATCACTGGTTCCAACAATAAACATTATCACATACATATTGATGCTCGAATTGATGCTTCAGCACGATCAGCCCAGTCCCTGAGGCAGCTCCTCCACCCTCTCTCTCTTTCCTCGAGCCCAAAAACATCAATAGAAGGCTCTGCTTTGAAGCACATTGCCCTGTTTCTGCCAAGAATGTGCTGCAAAAACCAGCCACTTTTATCCGTCCACATGTTTTAGAGGGTCCAGTTTCAAATGAGCTGTCTGAAAAGGGTTGTTCACAGCTGGTTAGTTTAAACACATAATCTCAGGAGGAATGCTGTCATGCCTTGCTCGCTGGTACACTCTGAACATTATCGAATCAGTATAGAGCCAACTCAAACACCTAGCAGGCTGCTGACTTTGATAACAAAACCGGGAAATGTAATGCATTCAGTATTTGCGCACGACTCACTCTGAAGTCTTGCTGTAACCAGATCTTCTCTGTTCCTTGGAGAGTGTTTTTAAAGGACATGATCTTTGTAACTGCTACTAAAGTGTTTATCTTAAATAAAAAAAAATTAGTATGGGTGAGTAGAAGAATCATTCAGCATAAGTTTCCTGTATATACAAGTGAAGTCTATGTAACCAATGTCCAATGAAGTCTCCCTGGGATAGTTCTGTGTGGCTCCAGTTCTATGTGGTTTTCTCAGGAACTGCTTATTGATTTGTGTCTAGCTACTGCCTCCCTACTGAGCAGTCTTGGTGTCATTCTGGCATCTCAAACACCAATTCAGCAACAAAAAATTAAAGTCAAAACAGACCTGTTAGTGATACTTTAATGGAAAACTACCATAACCATGAACTTCATAACTTAGTCACTGAATAATGTATTTGTAAAGCAATACTCGATTTTAAACAGCTCATGCCAGTATATGTAATATTACACAAGATGTTTATGACATTGACTAGATATATAAAGCCTTAAGTCCTGGGTGTATCCTGCCTTCTGCCCGATGACAGCTGGGATAGGTGGAAAAGGATGGGAAGATGTGTGTGTATGTGTGTGTGTGTGTGTGTGTGTGTGTGTGTGTGTGTATATATATATATATATATATATATATATATATATATATATATATATAATATGTATATAATTATTATAGTCATCATATTTAATAATATATGATAATGAACTGCAGATATGAAGAACTGAGTTAGTCATTCAGGTCTGCAGCCTCTCAGATCTCATCATTAATAGAAACTTAGAATAAAGAATATTTTTAACTTTAGAAATAGATCTAGAACTGAAAAATAACAATTTAACCAGGCATTTGTCTTTCATATTATTTCCAAGGTTCATTACTTGGAAATAAAGCTTTATAACTGGGATATAAATGAAACAAATTACAAATAACAAATTTCTTAAATCCATAGTTCATTGTTTGTTCTGTTGAAAAGGGATTTACTTATAGTAGTAAGCTTTATCCCTTTAATGACTCTGGTAGGTTTCAGGCTACACCTACACATAAAAAAGAAGGCATTGAACTCAAGGAATGAGCCAAAAGAAGGCAAACTTAGTTAGCACTGCAAACAAACTATGTCTGTTGTCTGATGTGCATACTGAAGTAGTCACAGGGGGAATGCTCAAATGGGGTACAGAACAGAGCTTTGAAAAAGCCCACTTCATCACAAAATAGAAACAGTCAAGAGGGACCTAAAGGGGCTCCAAAGCACAGTTAATGCACTTTTTGTATGTGAGAGTTTTCTTCCTCAGATTTGGTACCTAATTGAGGGGACCACTTGTAGGTAATTCACGTGAAAACAAAGGGCTCCTGTCTGTCCTATTTTAGGTGTTTTTACAGAGTGCTTGTGCCATTTCATTAGATCATACCTTTCTTTTCTATCAGTTTATTTAAGCCTATTACATTTTAAATGTCTAGTTTTTTGTTACTGCCCTAAATTAATCACCTCTAATTTGTAAACTCTTACAATGATAAGGGCAAATGAGACATGAGCTGGTAAACCCAAGCCATGCAACAAGACATCTCGGCCTGTCTCGCTTTATAAAAGGACTCACAAAATCATGAGGTATACTAGCAATCTAAGTGTCTCCACAGATGGTGATGTTGACTCTGGAAGCTGGTGCAGAGATCTGGCCTTGCTACAGTTACATAGAAACAGCTCTAGCACTAGGGCCATGTGGGATCTGCACTTAAAGAAAAAAGAGTGAGTGAGAGCAGGAGAGGGGGGATAGTTTGGGAGAGACTTTTTTTTCACAGACCATTGTAAGCAATCAGAGAGGCAAATAGAGAGCTAGAGTTAGAAGCAACAGGCAGTTCTCTCCAGAGAGACTTTGAGAGCAATGCTCAGTCCACTGACAACAATTCTACATCCAGGCAGACAGGAAAAGGGAGGATTTTCACACCGCTGCTTGCTTTGGGGCCTCAGAAGTAGCCTGTCGTCTTCACGGGTATGCTGCACTACAGACAACTCAAAGGAATAAACTTTATCACTACTTTTAAACTTTAAGAGCTGCTTATGGACACTGACATATCTCTCTGCATGGCCATCTTATACAATCTGGATCAAAGGGTTTGTTTCATTTTGCGTTATTTTTGAACTGGTTAAAAGGGTTTGTTGAAGTTGTGCTTCCCATGTCAGTCTTGTGAAGATGCTGCTGGTCCTTCTCATGTCATGGTGGGTGTGGATATTGCTGGGTGCTGTTGGGGTACGGTCACAAGCTCTGCCCCAGGCTCAGGCTCCAGCTCATGGGCAAGAATCTTCCTCAAATCCCTGGAGGCAAATGATCCAATGGGAGAATAATGGTCGAGTATTTAGCCTGCTCAACAGCGGCGCTGAATATGTCCCTGCTCGGGGACAGGAACAGGACAGAGGTCACCGTGTACTTTTAGCCGATAGCCCTAATCGCAGATCCAGACCACAGGGAGGAAATGTGCGTAGACAAGCACCTTCCAGAGGTGGCTCAGAAACGGTCAGGGGACAAGCCAGACACCCCTTTGGATTTGGGCAGGTGCCTGATAATTGGCGTCAGGGTACAGCTGGGACAGGTGAATCAAGTCGGTTTCAGTCATCCTCCAGCACTCGTCACAGAACTTCCTCTGGTTCTTCATCATCGTCTTCATCTTCATCTTCCGCATCATCTTTTAACATTCCACCTTACCCACAATACCCTTTCCAACAACAGTCGTCCTACTCCGTTCCATATGATCCTATGGAACCACCATTCCGTGGAACAGGGTATTCCACAGGCACTGGTGGAGGATTTGCAGGAGGAGGCTATGCTGGTGGTGGTTATTCTGTTGGAAGCTATGGAGGTGTTGGATTCACTGGAGGAGGTCTGGTTCCTGTGCCTCCAAGGACAGACCTTACTGATGATGGTTACCGCTTCTATCCATCATATGGTCAACCATATCCTGGTGTTCCTGCCCAACCTGCACAACCACCATTCTCAGATGGTCTGGACCGCCGGTACACCCACAGCTTGTACAGTGATGACACAGCAGGCTTCCCTGATACAGCTAATGCAGCAGGATCAGTCTCCAATGGAGCTACAGCGGGTGTAGGGACAGCAAGCCAGCCTGCTTTGCAAAGTCCCCAGTATGAACAGTTTCCACCCTTTGGAAGGCCCCAGCCAAATCCTCCGTTTGTGCAGCAACCTGCACGGAACCCTCTCACCTCCAATGTTGCCGAGAACCCTAGTGTCAGTGCGGGAAGTGTCTACAGACCTCAACAAAGAGGTACAGTCCTCACAAATCATCACATAATACATTTCCTTAGCTTATAGTATTGAGCTTGCCCCACAGTAATTTTCAGTTTAATATACAAATCAAATCAGTAGAGTAGCTGCAGTCATATTTTTTGTCATCTCCCTGATTCCCAGCTGTTGTTACTGTACTGTAGCTAGATTATACCTATATTTTTCTGAGCATGATGACAAATATCTATTCTTTATTGCTATACAAAGTTTACAGAGTTGCATGAGTTATAGTGTGACACATTGTTTAGCACACCACAGAGGAACTGATTTGTAATTCAGTTGCACAGCTGGCAGTAATGTGAAATGGATGCACGTGTTGAGCTAGTTTCAAACTCTCTCTCCCTCTCTCTCTCTCTTTGAGGGAAAGGAAGTGAGAAAAAAAGAGCAAGATCTAAAAAATGTACTTCTCCTGCCATCTCTATGTGTTTCCTGGCAAGCATGACCCCTCTGGGTCGGACAAACTTAAAGCTCAGGGGACACAAACCGCACTGCCTGATTCAAAAGTTATTTGCTTGTGCAGCTGAGAACGGACGCTATTTGCTAGTAGATTTCCCTGTTTTTTCTCTGAAACCCTCTGAACATTAAGATTCTGCTCTGACATCATACATTCCCCATCCCCCCTTACACTGTATTTCAATTTACAAACAAAGGAACAGCGAGTTCATCTCTTTGCTATTGACCAGGTTATTGGAACCAGGTGTTGAGGGTATGTGGAGCGTTCATCATCAAATGCTCTCATTGTTTGAGGGCTTGGTAGCGGTTAATGCGATGACTTCATCAAGTCAAAGGGTGGGTAGTGGGTAAGGAGAGGGTGAATGATCCCAGTATGCAATGAAGGGTGGAGTGAAGTGTTCAGGGATTTTGCCTGTTTGGGGTGGGGGTTAGCGTGTGCATTGTGGTGGTGGTTGGCAGGGGGGTGCTGGAGGGGCTGTTACTCTAACACATGCATGGCGATGGAAAGTCCCTGCTACACATGGGGTCCATTGCCTCAGGAAATAGAAAAATATTTATGTGGTTCCAAAAGTGTAAAGTGTGTTTGGTGTGTTGAATAGAGAAAGGGTGATTCAGTGAGGCCATGATACTCATACACATAGCTGAGGCCAAACTGTGAGGCTTATTTTGTAATACGAAACTCACATTGCACTTTTCCTTTTGTTTTCAATGCAATCTACTTAGTTTTTAAAGAAACAGTCAAAAGGCCAATGGAAAGAGGTGGACACCCTGTTTATGGGAAGTTATGCAAGGGGGGAAACGTACATGGAGTTATACTGGACATGAAGAGATGATGTGATTGCAAACATATGGACGCTTCTTTTTTGCTTCTCGGTCACATGTTGGCCTCTTGACTTACTTAAGATCAAAAGGCAAACAATATTCAGTCCTGTGTAAAAGTCAGAGACCACCACTTATGCATTTGATCCTTTAAAATCCCAGACTTATTACATACAAAGGCTTATTATTCAGTAACTACAGGGACTTCAATGCAAACTAGTTGAGCTTTCTTAGGTTAAAAAAGCGTCTGATAAAATTTGGGCCTACCGGTGGAACCTGGCCATGTAAAGGGTCAATTTCCAGTCAAAATGGTCAATAAGTATGCCATTCATTATTCATGAGATATTTCTGAGGAGATAGTATGTATGATCTCCAGAAATAAGGAATGGGAAAGTTAAAAGCAAATAAGTGGGGAAAAAATAGGAGTCTAAAAATTGAAAGTTATTTAAAGTTATTCAAAAAATGATTAAAAATCAGACTCCTAGCAACTGTCCAAGACCTCCTAGACCACCAAAACCATCACCATAAAATAATAGTACTTAAAGTCTTCTTTCAAGAGAAAATAAAGCTGCATTTTTGCTTCAGATGTGAAAGCAATGTTTAGGTGTTTCTTTCCATTGAAAAACTGAAAGCAAGGCTCACAAATTCAATGTAGTTTTTGATGCTTTTGTGACTGGAAATAAATGAAGAGTTTGCCCAGCACCGTGCATTGTCAGAAAAGGACAAAACTCTGTTTAGTTCAGTAGCTCAAGGATCGTCATGGCCCTGATATATTAACACCATGACAGATTCCACACCTACAAATTTTAACCATCCTATCTGTGTGTGTGAAGTTGTTTATCTGAGTAATCACTTCCACTGTGGGCTTGTGATGTCACACAGGATATACTAGCTGTCACATCCCATTAAATAACACTATTTGTTTTTGTGAAGAAAACAGACTGAATGTGAACCTTCACACCTTTTAGTTGAGTGCTTGTACCACATGAATAGATTAATTAACATTAGTAAACAGACAAGTTCATTTAATGTTGCCAAAAGCCCGCCAGACAAACATAACTGTGTCTTACACACTGCAGTGGTTTTTAGTGGTAGTACCAAGATATAATTAAGAGGTAGATTCTGAATTGGAATCTAAAGCAAAAGGTAATGTAATCCAAGGAAAGTAATATAATCCAAGTCAAATCAAATTAAGGAATGAATAGACTTTACCATGCACCTGAATGTTGTATGTGTCTTAAAACATATACTCATTGGGCTACCCATTAGATATATACACAAATAAAAGTGATTTAAACACATTTATTGTGTGTGTATGGCATATCACTGCTGATGGAGGAAAACCTTGTATCTCCATTTTTGTCGTTTTTCAGTTTTTGACTTCATTTGTAAATGCCTGTTGCCTTTTAAGTGATACGTCTTTAATCCCACAAACAGGGAAATTCCACCTCCACATTTAACCCACCACACCACATACACACACACTAGGGGGCAGTGAGCACACTTGCCCGAAGCGGTGGGCAGCCCTATGCACGGCGCCTGGGGAGCAATTGGGGGTTCGGTGTCTTGCTCAAGGATACCTCAGTATGGACTGTCGGCACTAGGGATCGAACCGGCAACCTTCCGGTCACAGGGCCAGTTCCCTAACCTCCAGTCCATGACTGCCCCCCCTACCCATTCAAAGTGTATGTAAATTTCATGATAAATGGACCAAAAGAAGTGGCCCAAAATGACTTGGGGAAAATGTCTGGTTGTATTAACTAAAGGAAAGTTTTTTTCTATCCCCTGTGAAGTCTCCACTTTGGAGATAAAAGGTTTTCTTCTGACAACAGCGATAAGCTGATCTCTCTCTCTAGGGGAAGAGACTCCCATTCGAAAGCCATTGCTTTTCACACTGTCATTACAGTATTTACTAGGCTTGACCCAGGAAGCTTTCTGAAGCCTGGAAGTCTGCTTTAGAGAGGGATGATAAATTGGATGTGTACATAGAGCTGAATGAGCCGAAGCTCTTGGTTAAACCAGTCAGTGTATAGTGAACACTCCTCATGCCGTAAAGGATGGTATGGGCAATATCCTGAAGATTAGTCCACAGATGTTTTCAAGACATATAAGATGTTCAGCTGTTAAAGCATACACATTGTATCCACTCCTGTTAGTCAGGCTTTAGAGAAAGACAGCTTATCTGTGTTACATCAAATACCACTTAAGCCTTAACGGGTCAACCTGGCTAAAATATAATGGAAGGTACATCAGAAAATCTACAAGGACTTTAGGGTGGATACTTGGGCTGTTTAAATAGTTACCATCAGTATGTATTATCCTTTATATTATTATTATTATTGCCTTTATTTAAAAAAATGCTGGAGATTACAGGAGTAGACTGGCCAAGATAGGCAACAACAGAAAACAAGTTCTTCCCCTTAAAAATAATTAACACATTACAAACAGAAAACAGAAAAATCAATATGCAACAACCCACAATAAATCGTTTAAATTACTGACAAACATTTTTCCCGCTCCCATTGTTTGACGAATGTTTTTAAAATAATTCAATGACACAAGAAAGAAATTCAATCAGATGGTGTGGCAAGATGTGTAATACAAAGGGCACAGAGACCCCCTAATTAACCTTTTGGACCCCATTGAATGTCTCAAAATCAATATTCCAGAGGTTTGCCTCAAAATAAGCTTATTATAACGTTATGCTTTCTGTTGTAAATACAAATTCAGGGAAAGGCGACATGGTGAGATTCAGTCTTTAATAGTATTACTCAAATAGTGATGTAGTTGTAGCAAATTACCAATGCTGGGGTAGCCAGCAAATGTGGAAGCCCCCAAACCCCAGGGGTTATTTCATACAGTGTGGTGAAACATAACTAAAGACACATCAGTGACTACGATCATGATCTAATAACATGTTCCTTTATGACGCACCTTTCATTGGAAGTGTTAAGTATTACAGACATTAGCCATGAAAGCTTCCAAGGCTTTTTTTCTGTCTTTATATTTGTTTTTCTGTTTTTCTAATAGACTTGGTTTCAAGCCCAGTTTGGAAGCAGCAGGGATGTGAGATCATTGTTATGCACGACTTCCCCTCTGCTTTCTTCCCTATCACATACTGTAGTTCTATCTATTTGAACTGCTTTTGTCTTGACCTTGAAACCAGACTCTGTAAAATATTGATATAAAAGCGCATTTATGAAGCTTCACTATAGTCTTTTGGTGGGTACTTGCAATTCAAATTTTGCTATCTGAGTCTTCCAAGATTTATGATCACACAAGAAGAGGACCAACTAAAGGTGTTGTGGTACAAGGCAAGGGACAAGTTAAATATTTAAGAGAATAGCTTATTCATCAGGTTTCAAAGTATTAGGATAATCGAATGTTTGTGTGGCCATCCATGCTCTGTACTGAGCTGTCTCTTGTGATTAGGTCTACCCGACCTGGTTCCTGACCCTAACTATGTCCAGGCCTCCACATACGTCCAGCGATCCCACATGTACTCCCTACGCTGTGCGGCTGAGGAAAAATGTCTCGCCAGGTAAATACTTGAAGCAAAATAATGTTTAAACCCTAGGTTTATTGTTCAGTTATTAATCTTAAGATTAAATATTAAATATTATTCAGTAACCATCATAAATCATCCAGTAAATATGAAGCTAACCAGGAATGTGTACAGACAGATGCCAAGGGGCATTTGAGCCTCTGCCCATTTGCTTTCAGACTGCACAAGTGCCCCCTCGGTTGTTGTTAATGTTTATGGCCCCTTCTATTGTTTAAGATCTATTTTTGTGAGGGACAGTTAACTCAGCTTTGCCCCAGGAACAGAGCTAGTTGGCTGGCTGGAGTTCCACAAACTTCATACATCACTGTGGTTATATATGCACATTAAACCACAGTTACTTCCAACCTTGCAATATGATTGGCATAGAGGCCTTCTATGAGTGCCAGTTTCTCCCAGTAATAGCACTTTGAAAACATCTCTTTAAGATGTTTTCTACTACACCTTATTTGCCTGTAGCAACGGCTTTACTGGTAACAAGCCTGACAAAACATCTGTAGCAACAGCAAGTGACCCATGCAGGTACAACATAATCAAAACTCCTATTATAACCAACAAAGCTGTATTCACCAGACATGAGTTGAAGAGCTTGGTTGTAGTTTTCTCCATCTCTGTACCGAAACATGGTTAAATTAGCCAAAAAACAGATGGGAAGAGACTAACTTATGAAGTGGAGAAAGGAGAACAGTTGAACTTTTCTCTAATTCTCTAACAATTCTAGCCTGCTGGATGTTTCAGACAGTAGTGGCATATTTTTAATCTGCTCTGAGCTTCTAGTACTGCTTTTAAATGTAAAGTGTGTAGCTAGTGTGTTAAATGTAAAGCGTGTAGCTAGATCTCTCAAGCCATTGACTGATAAGAATGTCCTTTTTTTATCTTTTTTTATGTTCCAGACCCTGGAGGGCTGGCATTGTTATACTTCATTTAGTGGTTTTGCAGCAGTCCTAGTTTGGGGCTGTTAATCAGTTTTTGTGTCAAAATTGTTCCTGAAGTCTAATAATAACAATGAATAATTGGCATAAACACTGATATAACACAGCAATGCATTAAATGTCATGCTATACTGTGAGACACTGGTGTGTTGATTTACTCTGCCTTCAGCCTTGTGCCTACGACTGCGGCACACCAGTGCCAGTATCTCACAGTACAGCACTCTGCATTGTGCATTATTGCTTAAATAACCAATGTTGGCAGTGATAATAAATTTGTAATTGATAACACATAGTGACAGTGCTAATAGCATGCTAAACCAAGTTTTTCATAAACTCAAAACAAATCTTGAACAAAGATTTCAGAGGCAACGTGGACTTCTAAAAAACAAGTATAACTTACATACAATATCTAGTTGGATAGTGTTGTGGTTAACACTACAACAATGCAAACTGGATGCAGGAGTTCAGAAATGCCAACAATTTAGGCTGCTTGGGCAAAGTATTCCAATACTTTCTTCTGAAATGTAATTAAACTGTAATTTTGAATAAGATTGTCTGCTATATGCTGTGATTTAAATCAAATTTAGTTTACATTCAAATTGCACTTTTTCCCTTTGGGCTTCTGACACAAACCTATAAGATGTGCATTCTTGTGAGCAAAGAATTGTATTGGTTTACATTTAATTTATTTAAATGATAAGCATGGCTACTTACTGTTTATTCTCTTTATGCACTTCATAACCTACACAATGTTTCTCTTTTCACAGTACAGCCTACAGCTCTGACACCACAGACTATGATGTTAGAGTGCTGCTGCGGTTTCCTCAGAGAGTTAAGAACCAGGGGACGGCTGATTTCATGCCCAATCGACCCCGTCATACCTGGGAGTGGCACAGCTGTCACCAGTGAGTCCAACCTACTGTCTTTATTTCCTATCTGTTCCATCAGCAGCAGGACTGGTATAGTTTGAACGGATTTACTGGGATCTACAGATGAAAGCAAAGCAGCATTTTAAATCAATACTATTATAAGACTGATGGCAGTCTCTTCTTCATATTCATGAGGTGCAGGTAATGGACATTTATTCAAGTCTGTATGTTGAGTATAAAAACTTCACCTCTTAAATAAGAGCAATCTCATCTGAAATATAAGTTCTGATGTGATTTTTCCTCATTTTTGGCAGCATTTAGTCAGATTTTCTCTTTGACTAGTGGATTAGACTATAAGCCTGTTTAGCTCTTGGATGTTATCCTAAGTGTGAACTCCACAAGCAGCAGTGTACATAATCTTAACTGAGTCTCTTTAATGCTGCTACCAGCTGTCATGGTTATCAGTTTTGGGCTGTTCTTTACTCCCTTGAAAATTTTAACAACTTTTAAATTTTTTTTTTCATTTAATTAGTAAAGCATCCAGCTTTGGGGAGGGTGGCTGAACTCCAGATGAAAAAAAAGGTTACTATTAATCCTGTTGAAGCTGGATAAGTTTTGCCTGAGGACCCTCTGGGGTCCACAAACTTACCCATGCATTCAATTCGATGTTTGTTTGTATATATGTTTTTTTTTTGTTTTTTTTTTTGTGAAGATCACAGAGCATTTTGATGGGTATATGGGTATGATGTTATATACCAGTACCTTATGCAAGGATGATATGCAAACAAGAACCTCAGAGGTTTAAAGATCCTTGGTTTTAATCCACTGTTGATCTGGCCATAGTTTTGTCCATAATGTGTAAAGTCTGAGAGTAGATTGAAATGTAATTGACCTTGGGGCTCTCTCAGTAATAATAGCCCTGTTCCAATCCAGCTCATGCTAACGGAATAACAAAACCTGGTAATGCAGTGTGCTGTCACTTTGGCATTTGTCACGTAACACTGACATGACATTAGACAAAAATAGTGGAAATTTAGGAAAGTAACACAGATGCTTTATCCCACACTGGCCAATTAAATAATAAAATACATTACAGAACCTCCCCTGGTTAAAAATGATCCAGTTTCAATAGTGCTTGTGTGTTTTTTGGGAGCCTGATACGTGGAAGTGTGAAAATGAGGATTTGTCACAACTCTGGAAAAAATGTTCTTTTTTCTGCCATTTTTTTCAGTTTAAGCTAAACTATGTCTTTACCATACAAGTATCATTTAGACAGAGTAAATAGCTGCATATAGTATATTATGGCAAAGTTTAGCATGAAATGTTTCACCACTGAAGTCTCCTTTAAGAGTGGACAGTCATGACTTCTGACCAGTGCTTAGTTTTCTTTTAGGACATAAAAGCTGTGAATATCTGAACTTTTGTTCAATCTTAATAGCCTACTTACTAGCCAGATGAGCAGGAATTTCTATTGAGCAAATTCGGTTTTCACTTTGCTAAGCTGAGCTACAGATACTAGATAATTTTGCTTTTCCTGATGACAGACATAAATGTATCCTAAAAATGTAGTAATAACTACTGAACACTAGTACAATAAACTACAATACATTAAATAGCTTATGAGGGAGTGTATCTAGCTGGCTTGCTCAGACGACCCTTATCTAAGATAATATCTACCTGTAAAACATTGATTTTTTTGTGGCCAAAACATCACTGCTGGTTGTAAAGCAAATCTTACAGATTTCATATTTTGTTAAATTTGTGTTCATGCAATTCTTTAACTGAAAGTCAAAATTTTATTCATATGAAAATTGAAGGATGAAAGGTATTTGTTTTGCTTCGCCATTATAATAAAAGTGGTGGTACAAAAATAATGTATTGCCAAGTGAAAACATCTCAAATCTAATTTATATATCTAATGTTTTTCATTTATGAGATTGGTATAAGAAAATTGTACCATTACTTCTGGATATTTTGCTTGTCTAAAGGGGCGTTATCTAGGGAAACTGTCATTCTATTGGCAATTTTTTTTTACTGGCTTCAAGAAACAATGTTTAAAACAAGTCAAATTATCTGCCAATAGAAAAAGAAACACTTACTTGATAAAATGACAAGTAAAATGTACACAAAAATGAAATAATCTTAGAATATTCTTACAATATATTAAAAAATATTACATATATGTATCCATGAAGATGCTTTTACTTGACAAGATGTTAATTTTATGCAGTTTTGTTTTGTTTTTTTTGCATGCATGTCTCTGAATGACCTTAATTAACTAGATATTAATGCTAAATTTTGAAAAACCAGTGGAATACTACACAACTTCAATACTGAATAATCTGATCATTGCTGTTTGTGCAGACACAGTATGTGAGATCTGATGCAAATGTAGAACCTTCCAAAGTATAACTCTACATTTGATTTAAGCTGTGTGACAGTGATCAAATGAGCCTTCTTGTATTGTGACTGAAGCATTTTATTTTAGTCTGTTTACTATGCACAACATTCTTCAACATATTTTATCCAGAAATTCGAGGACAGAAATTTCAAATTAACGTTTGGAGCTCTCTGTCTTAATACACTGATTGCCCCAGTGTTTTTGCATACTTTGCTGAAGTTGATGGACTTATTTACACACTTTTCTAAATGAATATGAATGCTGGCTATCATACAGCATGTACAAACTGAGCTTTTTATCCCAGCCATGAATACCTGTGCTGTGTGTCACCTCCTCATCCTTGAAGATTTAGTGCTGTTGGCTGGGGAGTCCATACCAGTTATGGGAAACATTCTATCCCAGTGGAAACTCAGTCTTGTTCCCTGTCAGTCCCTCGTCTGGTGGAAAGTAATGTGCGTTCCCCCTGTAACAAGCTCTCAGCTATTTCAGCTGTGCTCCAAAACTCCCTTATGCCATAACACAAAACATGAGGTAAAGAAGGGTGGCGTGACATATTGGGTTTGATTCCTTTTGATTCTACATGTTCCAACGTTTACATCACCTGCCAGACTCTAACCAAAAATGAGGCTCACCAAAGCATTTAATTGCAGTGCCGGGCAAGTGCCCACTATTAGTTCCAGTAAGTTACAGTGGGGAAATTCAATGACTCTTTAGATATTAAATATTTCTGCTGCTGAAGTCAAGGATTTGTACACTACTGCGCAAAAGGCAAGTCAGAGACCACCCTTCATTAAATTTTCCCTGAAAACAGAAATAGATCTGAAGCAAGAGTGGAGCTTGATATCCTCCTGTCTCTCAGAGATGAAAGCATTTAGTACTGCTTATCTTATAGTCTACCACGTCTTGCATGTTTGTTAAGCGTTCCATTTTTCCATCTACATCATATAATAATTCCAGCTCATGTTTTTCACTTGTTGTTCTTGAATTTCTTCTTTCTTATGCAAGTGGATTGTCTTACATCTCTGAAATATCAATAACTTGCACTTAATGGCAATTTGATTGTATATTAAATAAATAAAGTGTGGCCTCTGACTTTTGCAAAGTACTGTATCAAGATGTGTTGCTTTCAGTTGGCTTTAAAAATTGCTATGAGTTACAAGCACTGCATTACTAGCAAAAACAGTCTTGAAAGTGTGCAGTAAAAGGTGTTAGGCGAGTCTAAATTGATGTTTTGAATGCCAGTCACTGCTTGTTCGACATCACTGTTCTGTCTGTGACTGATTGAATTGCCCCCCTGGCACACTAACCTGACATTATCAACAAACACAGTGTTCTCAAAGTGTTCTGAACTGACAAGTAAAATGAACAAGTGCAAATGGAAGAGAATTTCTTGCATTGTTGGCTTTATTAGATTATGCTGGCTGAATGAATGGACCAGTCCATGCAAATTCACCAAGGAATACCAAGGTCATTCAGTCTAGATCTATCAGTCTATCATAGCCTTCTCTCTCTCTCCCTCTCCCTCTTGCAGGCATTACCACAGCATGGATGAATTCAGCCACTATGACCTGCTGGAGGTCAACACAGGTAGAAAAGTAGCTGAGGGACACAAGGCCAGCTTCTGTCTGGAGGACACCACATGTGACTTTGGCCACCTTAAACGCTATGCCTGCACCGCTCACACACAGGTGCAGTGCCTCATTTCAATGCACAGCCTTGTTCATACTAGGATTAGCCGACAACCCAAAGCAAATTCACCGGAATTAAAATAACACCAAGCACTGTGCATTTCAAAAGAGAGTAGTCACACTGTTTATTGTGCTATGCGTGGCATGTACGTTTTGCAGAACAAAAAGTTTTTGTAAAGTTCTTTTATTAGCTTTTCTTTTCAAAATAATATGTTTTGCTCCTCCAGGGTCTCAGTCCAGGTTGCTATGATACATACAATGCAGACATTGACTGCCAGTGGATTGACATCACAGATATCAAGCCAGGAAACTACATACTGAAGGTAATAATAATATTGCACTAGTGTATTTAGCCCATTTTTTGGGCCATTTTGAAAACTGACCCCCTGAATACTATGCTGAAGATATTGGTCCAAGATCCAGCTGCTGGTTAGACCACTTTTGTAGAGTCCATGACTAGCACTGGCCAAGATTTAGCCAAGATATAGTCTGAAGGGGCCCAGACCAAGTTCCACCATGGAATTCCACTTGATGAGTGATTTGATGTGAAATGCTTAATTCTAGAGAAACTCACTGGCTGACATATTCTTTACAATAGTGGTCATAAGAACCAGGGGTTATGATGTCTACAATGAAAATATAGTCAAAGCTCCAGTAAACTACATGTTTTCTTAGTGTTATATGTGTTGCTGATAATGAGGGAAAAAATGGTAAAAAACATTGTAAAAAGTTTTCTTTAAAGACTATTTTGCTTCACAGTACTCTACATATTCATCCCTGCCAAAAATATATATGTTTTTACACTAATGCTCTATCTCAAAACTATTGTTAAGCTATGTCTCAGGAATCAGGAAGGTTATTTGTAACCATTTAATGTAATAACTTTCTGTGAGGGAGCTTTTACAGGTATTAAACTCTTCAGACATCTGGTTCCCATCACCAACAATGTGGATGATGAAAAGCTTCTCCAGAATTTTGTATTTTACATCAAACTACTGACAGATATGTTGGAAAATTGGAATTCCCCTTTAAGTGTCCAGATGAGAATGAAATAGAGTCAAGCTGGAGACCCAAAAAATTTGACTTCTCTTCAAGGCCTAGACTTAACTAGTTTTTAACTGTTTCCAGTATATCGTTCTTCATCTTTTCAAGTGATTTACTTGAGTCATATTAAAGTAGAATATAGATTCACTAGAGAATCACTTGGGTCAATAGAATTAATACACAGTTTCTATTTATTTGCTGCATTTAACATATTGGAAAAAATAAAACATAAAATATAAACGGTGCTGTAACTTTTCCACAGGCAAAAGCATTTACTTGTCTGCCTTCACATGCATATGAACTTGAGTGACATTCCATTCTTAATCCATAGGGTTTAATATGATGTCGGCCCACCCTTTGCAGCTATAACAGCTTCAACTCTTCTAGGATGGCTTTCCATAAGGTTTAGGAGTGTGTTTATGGGAATTTTTGAAGATTCTTCCAGAAGTGCATTTGTGAGGTCAGACACTGACGTTGGATGAGAAGGCCTGGCTCACAGTCTCCACTCTAATTCATCCCAAAGGTGTTCTATTGGGTTGAGGTCAGGACTGTGCAGGCCAGTTAAGTTCTTCCACACCAAACTCGCTCATCCATGTCTTTATGGACCTGCTTTGTGCATTGGTGTGCAGTCATGTAGGAACAGGAAGGGGCCGTCCCCAAACTGTTCCCACAAAGTTGAGAGCATGAAATTGTCCAAAATCTCTTGGTCCGCTGAAGCATTAAGAGTTCCTTTCATTGGGGGGCTGAGCCCTGCTCCTGAAAAACAACACCATACCATAATCCCCATTCCACTAAACTTTACACTTGGCACAGTGCAGCCAGAAAAGTACTGTTCTCCTGGCAACTGCCAAACCCAGACTCATCCATTGGATTGCCAGATGGGGAAGCGTGATTCATCACTCCAGAGAACATGTCTCCACTGCTCTAGAGTCCAGTGGCGGTGCTTTACACCACTGTATTCAATGTATTCATCACTGTATTCTTTGCATTGCACTTGGTGACGTAAGGCTTGGAAACAGCTGCTCAGCCATGGAAACCCATTCCATGAAGCTCTCTACGCTGTTCTTGAGCTAATCTGAAGGCCACACAAAGTTTGGAGGTGTGTAGCAATTGACTCTGCAGAAAGTTGGCGACCTCTGCGCACTATGCGCCTCAGCATTTGTATCCGCTGACCCTGTTCTTTGAATGTTGTTCTCAATCGCTTCCACTTTGTTTTAAAACCACTGACAGTTGACTGTAGAATATTTAGTTGTGATGAAATTTCACAACCGGATGACATCCTATCATGGTACCATGCTGGAATTTACTGAGCTCCTGAGAGCGACCCATTCTTTCACAAATGTTTGTAGAAGCAGTCTGCAAGCCTAGGTGCTTGGCCAAGGAAGTGATTGGAACACCTGGATTCAGATATTTGAATGGATGAGTGATTAGTTTTGGCAATATAGTGTATGTTACATTCAGCAAATACACAGAATTAAAGTGTATTATATATAGGGGAAATGTTAATTTTTTTTCAGGTAGAAGATCAATGAAAACATTTTAATTCTTTCCAGGGCACCCAAAATTTTGCATATGAGTGTACTTACAGCACCTGAGTTATTTTGTATACCCATTGCCATTTCAATAACTGATTTGCAACAGAAGGTATTTATCAAATACTAATGCTACAGGCAACAACACCAAATGGCATTAGTGATAACAGTCATAAAGATGTGTGTGCCTCATTGCTCTGTATGTGAAAAGAATATCCTACAAGACAGATGAAGAGAACATGCTAGAACTTGCTGGATATTTGGCTGAAGGGGCTCTTCACTTTATACCAAACACAAGAGCAGCTGCTGTGGGACAATCTTCCAACAGTGCACTATGAATGATGCTGCTGCAATGTCTTTGGTATGCTCCTGTTTCTTATGCTGCTGTCTGTGCTAATAAACGAGGCAAATACAGGCATGTCTAATGTCTAATAGGGAAAAAGTGGCTTGTTATTTCTCACCCTTTGGAAGAAGATGCTAGGTTTGTCTGCCTTTGAGAGCTTTGTAAATCCAGATGATTCAATCTGACCCTATTGCCTAATAATATTAATCAATGCTCTGGAAAATAAGATGTTTTTCTTTTTCTCTTCTGAACTCCAGCTCCAGGTTAACCCTAAATACTTGGTGCTTGAGTCTGATTTCACCAACAACATCATCAGGTGTAACATTCACTACACGGGCCGCTTCGTCACGACAACGAACTGCAAGATTTCCCAGTGAGTAAATGCTATTCATGCTTTTAACTCAAAGGTTAAGTAAGTCTACAGTTACTACTGTTGTTTTGCTCTAATATGTAAATGTAATTACATTTTTATTAGTTTATTGCATGTATACTTCTGGCGCCGCTGTGAGTGGCAGCCTTTCCAGTAGCTCTGTGTTTGATAATTTCCTTTGGGATCAATAAAGTATCTATCTATCTATCTATCTATCTATCTATCTATCTATCTATCTATCTATCTATCTATCTATCTATCTATCTATCTATCTATGTAACTCATGTACAGCTGTTTGCAATGGTTTATTTTGCTATATGGCGTCATTCAGAAGAGGATGGGTTTCCCTTTTGAGCCTTGGTTCCTTCTTTCTTCCTTTTCCTTGCCACTGTCACCATTGGCTTCCTCAAGGGCTCTTGTACCCTGATGTTTCTGTAAAGCTCTATATAAATGAACTTGAACTTGACTACATATATTTTATCCTGTTTGCTGTAAAGGATGTTAACTTGAGGTGTCCAAACCTTTGCATATGACTGTACTTCATGATTATTGATGGTAAAATATGACAGACATACCTCATATCTCCATTTTTGTAATTTGTCAGTTTCTTACAAAATTTGAAAATGCCCTTTACATTGTGTTTCCATTGACCTACATTAAAAGTAAAATATGTTTTTTCTTCTCCTGTAAACTTAGCATTTTGTAGATACAAGTTTTTTTTTTCTGATAGCTGCGATATATATATATGGTATTCGGTTCGTTTCTGGCTAATTCCAGGTTGTTTTTCTTTCACAGCTGCTCACTGAAAAGCTGCTCAGTGGTGATGACAGTTTGTGTTTAATGTAGTCAAATGTGATCTTAAAACTATCCTTTTTCTGCTTGTGGTAAAGTAAGAAGTAAAAACGTTCAAATGGCTTGAGCGCCTACTACAGCTGTCAAAGTTGTTGTTTAGCAACAGCATCTTAGCGGAGTGATACAGTATTTGTGAAAATCCCATGATGTTATGGTGAAATAACAGCATGGTTAGAACACATCTCAACCAATAAGCTTCCATGGATGGAACTAACTGCTCTGTCTATATATATATATATATATATATATATATATATATATCCTTCTTTCTTTCTTTTATTCTATTAATCTGAACGTTCAACAAAATGTTACAATATACATTATATTGTCAAAAGTATTTGCTCGTCTGCCTTCACACGCATATCAGCTTAAATGACATTCCATTCTTAATCCATAGGGTTTAATATGATGTTGGCCCACCCTTTGCAGCTGTAACAGCTTGAACTCTTCTGGGAAGGTTTTCCACATAGTTTAGAGGTTTATGGGAATTTTTGACCGTTCTTCCAGGAGTACATTTGTGAGTTCAGACACTGATGATGTTGGATGAGAAGACCTGGCTCACAGTCTCCACTCTAATTCATCCCAAAGGTGTTCTATTGGGTTGAGGTCAGGACTATGTGCAGGCCAGTTAAGTTCTTCCACACCAAACTTGCTCATCCATATTTTTATGGACCTACTTTGTGCACTGGTGCGCAGTCATGTTGGAATAGGAAGGGGCCATACCCAAATTGTTCCCACAAAGTTGAGAGCATGAAACTGTCCAAAATCTCTTGGTGCTGAAGCATTAAGGGTTCCTTTCACTGGAAATAAGGGGCCGAGCCCAACTCCTGAAAAAACAATCCCACACCATAATCCCCCCTCCACCAAACTTCACACTTCGCACAAAGCAGTCACACAAGTACTGTTTTCCTGGCAACCGCCAAACCCAGACTCATCCATCGGATTGCCAGACAGAGAAGCATGATTCATCACTCCAGACAATCTCCACTGCTCTAGAGTCCAGTGGCAGCGCTTTACACCACTGCATTTGACACCTTGCATTGCGCTTGGTGATGTCAGGCTTGGATGCAGCTGCTCGGCCATGGAAACCCATTCCATGAAACTCTCTATGCACTGGTCTTGAGCTAATCTAAAAGCCACATGAAGTTTGGAGGTGTGTAGCAATTGACTCTGCAGAAAGTTGCCAACCTCTGAGCACTACACACCTCAGCATCAGCACCTGCTATAACCCTGGTCTTTAATTAAATGACTTGAATGGGTGAGTGAATACTTTTGACAATATAGTGCATCACTCTTGATCACTAAGACTCCAGAAGATGTTCTAATGTTTAATCCACCAAAGAAAAAGCTTTTCATATAATTGAAATCAATCGGGAGGTGTTTTGCCTTTGTTAAGTGGCGCTATGATTCATTAGAGATTCATTACACGCTTCTAACTCCAGGCATTGTTTTTGTTTGTGTTTGTCTGTGCAGGTCCTGATCGGCTGCTCAGGCAGACTCAGTGAGGCAGAAGCTCATGTCCTGCCATGCGCTGTTCCATTGAAATGTGAATGGAATACTAGTTGTTCAAGTTTTGTTGTTTTTGCCCACATTGTTGTTTATGTGTTGTTCTGGTCATATAAGCCGATTGAAAGCTTGGGCTCAGCATGCACTCAGACATACAGAGAAACCCTATCCACAAGAACACAGTGGGGTCCAACTATCTGGGGCTATTTTTCTTGTCTTACCCTTTTCAGCAGGTGCAATATGTACATGGCAAAAAGTGATGCACTGAATTTACATGATTCAAATGTGTCAGTTCCACATGTGTTACATTCAGTGTTGGTGTGATTACTCTCAAAAAGTAATCCATGATAAATACAATCCATTACAAATGACAAATGGCTTCCCCTTAACTGTAATGGGATCACTTTAATCATTACATCTTGGAAAAAGTTCATTACTTTTTTTATCATTATTTTTGTTCTTGAAATTTTGACCAGTAGGACAATAGGAAGGAAAATTAATTTCAATCAATCAAGCTTGGTCTGCTTGGATATTTACACAATCTTTTCTTCAGCAGAGGGATTTTTCTCCACCAGCTTCCTATTAACAACATTAGATGCTTTGACAGATTGTTTTCCAAGTTAATGTCCCTTCCAATGCTCATGCTGCACTGCTCACATTCACTACCAAAGTCACATTCATCCGTCACGAGCAGCATACGTGCACAAACTATGTGCAGTAGCAGACACAAATAATCTACATAGAGGAAATTTATGTTTTAAAAGCATTCTGCATCATTAATGCTGCTCTGTTAGAGACATGAATAATGCAAGTAATTTTATTTCATATTAAGTCAGTAACTATAATGTACAGAACTTAAACTGTACTGTGTTACACTACTGCATTACACGGAAAAATAATTATATCTCTTTAATTTGTTACTTTGTACCGCATTACCCCCGACACTGGTTACACCTACAAAAGTCTTGCCAATAGATTTATGTCTGAAAGACAGTAATTGTGTTGATGTTGCATCATTTATTCATGTATTAACTGAATGACATAAATTCAAAGCAGTACACACACACACACACACACACACACACACATACACAGGTCAAATTACATGTTTTGACGATGCTGTACTATGCACATCCTGTTCAGAGAATATGTTTAAATAAGGCATTTTTTTGCAAAATTCTGTGCACAGTTCCATTTATTTGTTAAGTGTAATACATAAAAAAATAAACATAACAAATGTTTTTTGCCAACTGAGAAACTTACGATTAAAAAGCTAATCATTGGGTCACTAAGCATTTATTTACTTAAAAAAAAACTAATATCACCAACCATATACATAATAAAATATAAATAATATGCATTTGATATTTCACATTTATTGCCAAGATAAATGGTTTTGCACAGTACAGTATATATGTATGTGTATCTACTCTCTTAAAAATTATGTTTTTTAGTTCAGAAAATGGTTCCATATAGAACCATAAACATTAAAAGAATGCTTTCTGTGATTACATGGTTCTTTGAATGAAAGGGTTCTTCAGATTGATGGAGAATGTGCTGTAGAGGGTTCTGTATAGAAACTATTTGAAAAGTGCTCTATATAGCACCAAAATGGGTTCTTCTGTTGTTGTGTATAACAATAGAAGACCCCTTTGTGGTGTTATATAGAACCCTTTCCATAAAGGTTCTGTATAGGATCATATAAACACATTCTATCAATCCATCTATCAAAACCCTTTACTGCAACATTGCTAAGAACCGTTTAATCATGCTAAGGGCTCTTTCAGTGTTCATTTTCTTTACTAAAGAAGTGTGTGTGTGTGTGTGTGTGTGTGTGTGTGTGTGTGTGTGTGTGTGTGTGTGTGTGTACATATATATATATATATATATATATATATATATATATATATATACACATACATACTGTGCGAAAGTGTTAGGCACCCAAGACACATTTTCCAAATCTATTTATTTGTGTAGTTTGTGTTTATATATATATATATATATATATATATATATATATATATATATATATATATATATATATATATATATATGATATTAGCAAGTCTCTGTGGCAGCTGTGAAGGTGTCAAGGAAAAATATGGACCCAAGAAATTCTTGTTACTTTTTATTGTTTTTGTGTTTATTTGAATTATGAATATGACTTTATTCTAATATATATTGTGATAAACTCACTGCTGAGGTAAATTGTTTAAAATTTGCTTAGATGCCTAAAACTTTCACACTGCACTGTATATATATATATATATATATATATATATAGACACACACACACACACGCACACATCCTTAAGACTTTGGACAGCTTCTACTCACTCTAAAACTTAAAACACTGGCTTATTTGCACCATTCTTTTGTCTCAGAATGGTCTGAGTTGGCAAGAAACAGCAATAATATGATTTAATAGAGACTGGTGCTTAAACATAAATGATTGAGCCCTGAAATGGCACTGTAATTCACCACTTCAAATCAGGGGAATTCCCCCAGGCACTCGTCTGCACTGTCTGAAGAGGACAGAGAGGCCCAACAACTGGAAACAATCATTGTGTTGTAACTCCTTATTTCTTTCCACTTTAAAGACTCTGAGAAGGTGAAAAAATTAAATGTGGTCAAAGGGACGCCTGAGAATTTTTAGGCACATGAATCATTTGCTATCTTAGCCAGTTTGTTCAGGAAAATCAGTTTAGCTTGATTGAAGTAGCCTTGAACGTATTCTAGGTCTGAACATGCTGGAGGGAGTTAGACGATTCAAAAGAAAGCCTTGTTTCCGAGCGCTGGCAACAGCGCTCTTTTGCCTTAGATGCTTTGCTCAAAGGTTTATGTTTGCCCATCACTTCAACCGTTTCCATTTGGTGTTATTGTTTTCTTGATTACTAGAATGATAGCTAATGGTTGCTTTTACCATTAAAAAGTCATGTAATACGCAGTTGATGAATGACAAAAGCTTGTAAGCGTGTGATAATTGGCAGCTTTTTTATTACATTTCAGTGAATATTCTGGATCACACACCCAACCTGTTTTAGTTTACTTAACTTTTGTGTCTGTACCATTGAGCTAAACTTGTACCATGTGAATAGCTACATCCATTTTGGATACTATATATCATTTTTCTGAAGCTACCAACACTGGTCAGATGCCATAGGTCATCATTACCTTTATATGTGACACTTAGCCCACTATTGTATGACTTTAGCTAGAAAAGATAGGAATTTGTTTATACTGCATTATTTTTTTCTGTTCTTTTATTGAAATGGTTTCAAGTACTGTTTTGAATGACGTATTGCTGTATTTGTTACATTTCTTTGATTTTCAGATCTGATTCCTACCTTCACTTGTTCAATAACTGTGCTGCGGCAGAATGTAACTAAGGTGATACTACTGTTGCAAAGCTAACATTACAAAAGCTTGACAAGCTCAATGCCATCTCGACCTACCTCTGAGAGAGTTAGCTATTGTTTCCAGTTAAGAGCATGCGGTAGAGAGCACTTCCCTTTATTGCAACACTTGAAGAGACTTAAATAATCCTTGGAATACATTAATTGGTAACACCTTACTGAAGGGAAGCATTTTTAAGGCTACATGACATAAGCCTTTTGTTACAGCTGACATAAACATACAGTCAGTTGCCATAAAGGCTGCTTTTGTCAATTGTTATGTCATTTCACCTCAGTAAGTCTTATGTCAGCTGACACTTGTTGGAATAAGACTCTATAAACGTCTATATAGGTTTGCATCAATCATGAAAAGCTTAAGCAGGTGTTGTGTAGCCTTATAAATCCTACCCTTCAGTAAAATGGTACTGATTCTTTCATACATAATCTATAACCATTCATAAATGCTAATTTTAACATATTCAAGTTTACATGAAAGGTGTTGGGACTTTTCTCCTAATTATTTGGAAATCTTATAATTTATAGATGATTAATAAATGCCTTATAAATGGGGTTAAATTTGTTCCCTTTAATCAAAGTGACCCAATTTCGCTTTCCCAGTAAACTGTGTGATGTACTACACCTGGCGAACAGAAATTCAGGGGGTGTAACCTAATGCAGAACAGATCTTGTTTATTGTATTCAGTTTCATCATGTATTCAGATTAATTATTGTAGTGCATTCCTCATAGCTTATGCGAACAAGGATCAGTCTTTCCTTGTTTTCCGGTTACACGTCTGTAGGTGTTCCAAGACAGGTGCACGATAGATGTCTGAACAGTCTGAACTTAGAAGCTTGACACAGGAGAACAACAAGGCAATTTGCGCATATCTCATATCATATGTCACTCTTTGTGTTTGTCAGTTGATTCTTTGCTTCTAAACATCTGTCTTAGACTGTATACTGGATCTTCAAATAAAGGCAAAAGTGTATGACAACCAATTATTCACAGTGGGGTCTTAGAAACTTTCTTGAGTTACTGTACCCTTAATAGTGAATAAACTTTAATTTATGAGGTGGGTAAAAAACCTTGGTCCCATTTTATATTAAGCGTTTCTAATAACTGTGTAATAACATATGAACAACATATGCAACAACAATGTAACCACTGATGATTTAGTCATGGTTACAAATGGATTACGGGGTAATGTAATTACTTACATGTAATTACAGTACTTACATTATTAATGTAAATACCTCATGTAATTACATGTCTTATTACATTTGTAATAAGACTGGAACAGCAGTTTTTGCACTACAGGAAAGTTCCTGTGTAGATGATACACTTGTGAAATCAAAGGTATTAATAGAGACCTGCCCTTTGCTGCAATAACGGCCTCAACTCTTCTGGGAAGGCTTTACACCAGATGCTGCAACATTGCTGTGAGGATTTGATGGCAAACACAAGAGAATTCATGAGGTCATTAAAGCTGCCCTTTGTTGCAATAACAGCCTCTACTCTTCTGGGAAGGCTTTACACCAGATGTTGCAACATTGCTGTGAGGATTTGATGGCAAACACAAGAGAATTCATGAGGTCATGTTCTGGCACAAATGCCACTCCAACTCATCCCAAAGGTATTGGATGGATGTCCATAACTCCAAAGACATTAATTCCACTGCTTCACAGCCCAGTGCTTTCTGATGGGGTTCAACTGCAATTGTACAACTGCTACAAAACACCTCATTCTACTGCCAGTGCTAAGCACAGAGAATATCTAACCTATTTGAATGCTGGTGTCAGCAAAGGGTACACCTATCTAAAGAAGTGGTGTCTAATTACTTTTGGACATTAAGTATAGTCTACACTTTAAGTTGCTGTTTCATAGTGAAAGATTCTTGACATAGAGCTGCCACAGTTTTATGGTTCTAACAACTGACTGAAACCTAGTAAGACTACCACTCCAACTCATAGTCAAGTGACGCATCCAGACTGACCTTTTGGGTGAAATTGGCCTCACCCATTGAAAATCAACTGATTCCCCTTCCCTTATTTCCATGGTTAGTCCTTCTATTTAACTCCTAAAAGCCTAACCAATGGCAGTGTCTACCTAGAAACCAGGAGACCTTATCCTGAGAGAACAGTTTTCCTTTAGGCATGTCAGGATTTTAACCCCTATCATCTCTGTCCAAAGAAAAATTCCAAAATGGTAACTTTAATTTTAATTTTGGTGCATTTCTATTGGTCCAATTGTTGTGAGCATTTGAAAATGTTCAAATAATGGGGGAAAAATAAAAGCCGATAAAAACTTTTTCTTTGGACAATGGCAATGTGTTCCAAACAAAACACTGGAATCAGTACTTGTTTTAAATACAGCAAGCATGATGATTATATTAAATAAAAGTGAACTAAAATCATCAGGCCTTCTCTGGAAGCCCACAATTCCCTGAGGGTCGCCCACTGAATACTGGCTACAGTTCATAGTGGTACAAACAGTAAATGCAGGAAGCTGATTATGACTTAGTGTAATTGTAGAACAGTTTCGATTTCAGCTGTCGTTATTTCAGTAACATCTGGGTTAGTCATGATTTCCCAGCAGAATTAAGTTAAGCCCACTATGATGTGACTGCCATTTGCAACCAATTAAGAAGGCGTATATCACAAGTGTAAATTTTGCCTTGTCACAACTGTGTGGTTTTTGGTTTCTTGACTTGCTGTTTTGAAACATGCTTCTCCTTCCTTTACATGTGAGAAAGTTTCAGTATTAGCAATGACTGTAGGTTCAGGTGGAACCTAATATGTTTTTTACTGAAAAGGAACACATTCCTGTTGGAATATAATTAACTGGCATTGCACTTGCATACCATTTCCAGCTGGGATTGAAAGAGGATGAATACAGTGAATAAAGTAAACACTGTCTAAGAAGTCTTTCTCAGACGTGTTTTCTTTTCAGTGGACCACTTACCCTAATTCTGCTACATGAAGTTTAAGGCATCTGGTTATGCCCTGAACCAAAAGATTGGGATCAGTGTTTTCTTAATACAAAAGCATTACAGTGGCAGACAGATATACTGATCAGGCATAACATCATGACCATGTCCTTGTTTCTACACTCATTGTCCATTTTATCAGCTCTGCTTACTGTATAGCTGCACTTTGTAGTTCTACAGTTACAGACTGTATTCCATCTGTTTCTCTGATACTTTGTTAGCCCCCTTTTACCCTGTTTTTCAGTGGTCAGGACCCCATGGACCCTCACAGAGCTGGTACTATTTCGGTCTTGGATCATTCTCAGCACAGCAGTAACACTGACGTGGTGGTGGTGTGTTAGTGTGTGTTGTGCTGGTCTGAGTGGATCAGACACAGCAGTGCTGCTGGAGTTTTTAAACAACTCAATGTCACTGCTGGACTGAGAATAGTCCACCAACCAAAATTATCCAGCCAACAGCGTCCTGTGACCACTGATGAAGGACTAAAGGATGACCAACACCAACTGTGCAGCAGCAGATGAGCTGTTGTCTCTGACTTTACATCCACAAGGTGGACCGACAAAGTAGGAGGGTCTAATAGAGTGGGCAGTGAGTGGACACTCCAGCAGCACTGCTATGTCTGATCCACTCATACCAGCACCACTTCAGTGTCACTGCAGTGCTGAGAATGATCCACCATCCATCGTGCCAGCTTTACAACTTATACAATTATGAATAGTATGGACCTGTATAAAAAGGAATAAAATAAAAATGAGTCATTTTAGATGTGTCCAGAATGATGAACAAAGCTGTAGATTCTGGGTGGACTGGTTGAAACAAATATATCAATAATCACTTAAGTTTCAAAGCAACACTGATACCTTGATTCAGAAAACCCAATAATTGTGTGACACTTTACAATAAGAGTACATCAATTAATAGTACTTAAGAGAGTAATAAGCAATACAAAGTTTTGCATGTATATGTAGATGCTCACACTGGTCTCTTACCCATTTAGAAAGTCTTGCTAGTGGTAGATATTAAAGATTTGGTTTCATTAAGACTTCATTTAAAATGATCATTGATAATAATAAAAAATACATTGTTCGTTAGTGCTTAGTTCTTGGTTTCCCCACTTTTTGTCACAATAATAAACACATTGTTAATGACACATAGCTCATGATTAACTGAGACACTACTTAACCATTTAGTAATGATAATAAACGATTTAGTAAAATTCAAAATGACTAGTCATTTCTATCATTAGTTAATGATTAATTTATTTACTTTTAGTAATGTGTGTTACTTTTTAAATTCTGTTAACTGACGTTCTCTTAATGTAAAGTGTTACCAACAATTGCTATGAGAGCATCATTACAGTGTATCATTTATCCATAAATATCTTATTGTTGTTGCCAAAATACTTGAAATATTGACAAAAACATAAATTATTTCATGCAGAAATAAGTTCATGGGTATGATATGAAATAAATACAAAACACTCACTTTATTCAATTTACAAAATAAAGCATTATTATCTGGGCATATTAATGCATTTGACCATGTGGGCAGCAGGCAAGGATTGGAGTGTAAATGAAAGTATTATAAACTTGATTTCAAACCACACCATCACAGTTAAAATTAACTGAAAATTGACTTTACTACAGTTCACACATTTCAAAAATGACCACACACACACACACACACACACACACACACACACACACACACACACACACACACACACACATACAAACGAACTGTAATTATTCATGAATGAAGTTGCTCACTATGAAACACATTGAAAGAATAGCACCACTAAACATGTTAACAAATGAACAGAAGCCAGTAGCCATCAATTAGCATGATATCATTTGCATGTTAATTATTAATCATTCCTTTTCATTGTTTTTTTTTTTTTTTATGTGAACTTGTCCTTCATTATTTGAGGCTGCTGGGCATCAATGTGCATTTTCTATGCTCCACTTTATGTCAACACATACTGAATCACCGATGTCCCCAGACCCAAGGACCAAGAGGCGCTGCCCGATTGCTGAATTCCATTGGCATGAAATCAGGTTTAAAACTGGGTGGGAGGCTATTTTCAGCAGAGAGCTCTGAGAAAGCTTTGCGTGGTGTGATTCAGTTTTAGAGTAAACACACCCAAGGCCTCACTCCTGAGATTTCACTCACATTAGACAGACCAGTGATGGAGTGGATGAGGTCTGCAACCTTTCAGTGCCAAGACAGCAGAGATAGACTGAGAGAGAGAGAGAGAGAGAGAGAGAGAGAGAGAGAGAGAGAGAGAAAGAGATAGAGAGAGAGAGAGAGAGAGAGAAAGAATGAGGAAATTTTGAGGAATCGGTCACATATTTTGCATTTCACATTGCACAGTGACAATATCAGAGCCAACAGTGCATTTCTCTGCATGGGGAAAAAGAGCAGAGAAACTCTGTAAAAAATCAGACATTAAGCCTTCTCTACTTTTATGTGTGTTCACATACAGTAAGGGATATTTATTTAGGCCAGGGATGAGAACTGTGTCCAGCACTGTTTCCTGTTTTTAACACACCTACTAAAGTTGGCAATCAGCTACTAAGTTGAATCAGGTGTGTTTGAGTAGGAAAGTGACCACCACACTTTGCAGGACCCACACTGCAGGAGTGGAGTTCACCACCCATGATTTCTTTAACTTACAGTACTGCAGAAAAGTCATTTCCAGTCATTTCCAAGCATTTTGTACAAGTTATTTTTATTCTTCAGAATCAGAGAAAAAGCGGGAAAAATGATATATATCAAACATTTACAACACAAATATCAGTTTGCATATATATCATATGTATCATATATATATCAAACATTTACAACACAAACATCAGTTTGCCTTTATTACAGCTTCATTCTTTTCAGGACTCTTGACTTTTCAAACAAATCTGCAGGGGTATTTTTCCACACCTCCAAAGTTCAAGCTTAAAAGTTACATTTTCTGCTTCTTACGATCCAAGTAATCCCAAACACATTCAGTAATGTAGAGGTCTAGACTCTGGGGTGGTCAGTCCATTCCTCTTTGCTATTCCCTTTCCAGTAATGTCTTCTTGGCAGCTACACATCCTTTCAGCCTCATAGCGCTCAGTCATCTTCTCACAGTGGAAGGATGGACAGAAACACCTGAGGATGTTTCAGAATTAAAGCAGCTTGATTTTCTCCTCTCTCTTATAGATGAAAGCCTTAAGTGCTAGTTCTCTGACAGGGACAGTTTTGGTGGTCTACCGTGTCTTACATGGTGCCATTTTCTTTGTAGCTTCTAATCATTTTCTGAACGTCAGATCTAGGAAATTCCTGTTTTTTAACTTATTTTTGTTCTTCTTTATGCAAGCAGATTATCTTACGCCTAATTTGCATTTAATGAATGAAGGGTGGTCTCTGACTTTGCACAATGCTATATGTTTTCCAGTTGTACAAGCCCCTCTTCCTAAAGCTAAAAATGCCTGGCGGCAGCTGTGAGGTCCAGGCAACTCTATGAGAACACGACGGTTCCTCTGTGCTTCATTGCCACTCCACAGCACAATATGAAGACAAGAGGTGATTTATCTACAGAAGAGACCTCAGCTTCACCATTTAATCAAATGACTAACGACTCACTCCACAAGACATACTCCACGGGAGATTATCTCTAACACTGTAGAGGATGAGGAGAGAGACACTGGGACAGACAGAGCGAGAGAGAGATGGGGAGGCGAGGAAATCTGTGGGTAAATGATTTCACCATCACTTAAGAAATAAAGAGAAATAGAAAAACAAAAACAGAGAGCTATTTTACATTCAGTGCCGTCAGATAGGGCCTTACCTGCTTTCATGATGGATTGCTCCATATAGCACCTGCATGCCGAGCAGTGCCTGACATAGTCAAGTTAATAACCATTTCATCTCGCTCGTTTCTCTGTGCCATTAAAAGTGAAAGGCACTGAAGGAAGGTGAGCGATTGGACTGATTCTGCACCCATCACAGTCTGCTGTGCTGCCTGCTGACTTAACTCTTAGATGTCTAGATTTACTTTCGTCACTGTGCTCTACTATTCAAATGCAATTACAGAATTAAATAAGCAATTACATAGTTGGTTAGATAATTACATTTGCATTTGCATCCTGTATTGTGAATCCCAGTTAAAGCTTTGGGCTTTTTCTGTCAAACAGTGACCAAAACACTCAAAACAAAGACTGTACAGACATAACAAAATTCATCAAATTCAATTTCTAAGTTATCATTTTTATATCTAATTTTACATCTAAAGACACAAATGAGGTGTCAATCAAAAGATATTGACCAAAATTTCCTTGCTTGTTTCAAGCAGCTAGTGAGATGTGATTAAACCAAACCGTTTAACCAAACTCAAAAATGTACCCACTGATGCATTGTATCTATTGCTTTCTTTCAGTAGTAATTAAGTATTCGCCACTGCAAACTTTATCAGTTGGAATACTGAGAAAACCCCCTCAGATGGCATGTTTTGGAGGTCGAACAAATTTTTGAAATCTTTACACAGATACTTAGTGGAGCAGGGGCTTTAAAATAAAATGTACAAAAGCAACATTTTGTATTCCAGTAACATAATCTTGCTTTCTCCAAATTATTATTTTAATGAAGAGGAAGCATTAGCTTTGTGAAGAGGACAAGAAGCTAAAAGACTAGCTTCCTGGGTATCTAATGTTTAAATAATTTCTTATGCCTGATACGCCTGATCTTATGTTGTTATTATACATATATATATATATATATATAGGGTTTAATATGATGTCAGCCAACCCTTTGTAGCTATAACAGCTCCAACTCTTCTGGGAAGGCTTTCCACAAGGTTTAGGAATGTGTTTATGGGAATGTTTGACCATTCTTCCAGACGCGCATTTGTGAGGTCTGACACTGATGTTGGACGAGAAGGCCTGGCTCGCAGTCTCCACTCTAATTCATCCCAAAGGTGTTCTTTCGGGTTGAGGTCAGGACTCTGTGCAGGCCAGTCAAGTTATTCTACACCAAACTCGCTCATCCATGTCTTTATAGTCCTTGCTTTGTGCACTGGTGCTGCACAGTCATGTTGGAACAGGAAGGGGCCGTCCCCACACTGTTCTCACAAAGTTGGGAGCATGAAATCGTCTCTCCTGAAAAACAATCCCACACCCCCTCCACCAAAATTTACACTTGGCACAATGCAGTCAAACAATTACCGTTCTCCTATCAACTGCCAAACCCAGACTCCTCCATCGGATTGCTAGATGGGGAAGCGTGATTCATCACTCCAGAGAACATGTCTCCACTGCTCTAGAATCCAGTGGCAGCGCTTTACACCACTGCATTCGACGCTTTGCATTACGTTCGGTGATGTCAGGCTTGGATGTAGCTGCTCAGCCATGGAAACCCATTCCATGAAGCTCTCTACACTGGTCTTGAGATAATCTGAAGGCCACATGAAGTTTGGAGGTCTGTAGCGATTGACACTGCAGAAAATTGGTGACCTCTGCACACTATGAGCCTCAGCATCCGCTGACCATGCTCTGTCATTTTACATGGCCGACCACTTCATGGCTGAGTTGTTGTCGTTCCCAATCACTTCCACTTTTTATAATACCACTGACAGTTGACTGTGGAATATTTAGTAATGAGGACATTTGACGACTGGACTTGTTGCACAGGTGGCATCCTATTATGGTACCACACTGGAATTCACTGAGCTCCTGAGAGCGACCCATTCTTTCACTAATGTTTGTAGAAGCAGTCTGCAGGCCTAGCTGCTTGGTTTCATACACCTGTGGCCATGGAAGTGATTGGAACACCTGAATCCAATGATTTGGATGGGTGAGTGAATACTTTTTGAAATATAGTGTATATGTATGTAACAGACGCAATTCAGTTGAAGAAAACACACCCACACACACACACACACACACACACACACACACACACATATATATATATACAGTGGGTTGCAAAAGTATTCATACCCCTTGAACTTTTCCATATTTTGTCACATTACAACCACAAACATAAATATATTTCACTGGAATTTAATGTGAAAGACCAACACAAAGTGGTATACAATTGTGAAGTGGAAAGAAAATTATACATGAATAAAAACATTTTTTACAAATAAAAAACTAATAAGTGCGACGTGCAAAAGTATTCAGCCCCCCTGAGTCAATACTTTGTGGAACCACCTTTTGCTGCAATTACAGCTGCAAGTCTTTTAGGGTATGTCTCCACCAGCTTTGCACATCTAGTGACTGAAATTCTTGCCCATTCCTCCTTGCAAAACAGCTCAAGCTCAGTCAGATTGGATGGAGAGCGTTTGTGAACAGCAGTTTTGAGATCTTGCCACAAATTCTCAATTGGGTTTAGGTCTGGACTCTGACTGGGCCATTCTAACACATGAATATTCTTTTTTTTAAACCACTCCATTGTAGCTCTGGCTTTATGTTTAGGGTCGTTGTCCTGCTGGAAGGTGAACCTCCGCCCCAGTCTCAAATCTTTTGCTGACTCCAACAGGTTTTCTTCCAAGATTGCCCTGTATTTGGCTCCATCCATCTTCCCATCAACTTTGACCAACTTCCCGGTCCCTGCTGAAGAGAAGCACCCCCAGAGCATGATGCTGCCACCACCATATTTGACAGTGGGGATGGTGTTTTCAGAGTGATGTGCAGTGTTATTTCTCCGCCACGCATAGCGTTTTGCATTGTGGCCAAAAAGTTCTATTTTGGTCTCGTCTGACCAAAGCACCTTCTTCCACATGTTTGCTGTGTCCTCAACATGGCTTCTGGCAAACTGCAAACGGGACTTCTTATGGTTTTCTTTTAACAATGGCTTTCTCCTTGCCACTCTTCCATAAAGACCACATTTGTGTAGTGCACGACTAATTGTTGTCCTGTGGACAGTTTCCCCCACCTGAGCTGTGGCTCTCTGCATTTCATCCAGAGTCACCATGGGCCTCTTGGCTGCCTCTCTGATCAGTGATCTCCTTGTTCGGCCTGTAAGTTTAGGTGGACGGCCTTGTCTTGGCAGGTTTACTGTGGTGCCATACTCTTTCCATTTCCGGATGATGGATTGAACAGTGCTCCGTGAGATGTTCAAAGCTTGGGAAATCTTTTTATAACCTAAGCCTGCTTTAAACTTCTCCAAAACCATATTCCTAACCTGTCTGGTGTGTTCTTTGGACTTCATGATGCTGTTTGCTCCCCAATATTCTCTTAACCAACATCTGAGGCCGTCACGGAGCAGCTGTATTTGTACTGAGATTAGATTACACACAGGTGGACCCTTTTGAGTCATTAGCAGTCATCAGGCAACTTCTGAATGCAATTGGTTGCACTCAGGGAAAAGAGGGCTGAATACTTTTGCACGTCGCACTTATTAGTTTTTTATTTGTAAAAAATGTTTTGATTCATGTATAATTTTCTTTCCACTTCACAATTGTATACCACTTTGTGTTGGTCTTTCACATTAAATTCCAGTGAAATATATTTATGTTTGTGGTTGTAATGTGACAAAATATGGAAAAGTTCAAGGGGTATGAATACTTTTGCAACCCACTGTATATATATATATATATATACACACACACATATACACACTCACTGGCCACTTTATTAGGTAGGTCACTAGGTGCTACTGAAAGGTTGGACTTTTGCCTTCAGAACTGTCTTAATTCTTCATGGCATATTTTCAACAAGGTGTTAGGAACATTCCTCAGAGATTTTGGTCCATATTGACATGATACCATCATGCAGTTGCTGCAGATTTGTCGGCTGCACATCTATGATGCGAATCTCCCGGTCCACCACATCCCAAAGGTGCTCTATTGGATTGAGATCTGGTGACTGTGGAGGCCACTGGAGTACAGTGAACTCATTGTCATGTTCAAGAAACCAGTTTGAGATGATATGAGCTTTGTGACATGGTGCATTATCCTGCTGGAAGCAGCCCTCAGAAGATGGGTACACTGTGGTCATAAAGGGATTGACATGGTCAGCAACAATACTCAGGTGGGCTGCGGCATTTAAACGATGCTCAATTGGTACTAAGGGGCCCAAAGTGTGCCAAGAAAATATCCACCACACCGTTACACCACCACCACCGGCCTGAACCATTGATACTATGCAGGATGGATTCATGCTTTCATGTTGTTTACAACAAATTCTGACCCCACCATCTGAATGTCACAGTTGAAATCAAAACTCATCAGATGAGACAATATTTTTCCAATCTTCTATTGTCCAATTCTGCGATGGACTGGCAACCTGTCCAGGGTGTATCCTGCCTTCTGCCCGATGACTGCTGGGATAGGCTCCAGCACCCCCTCACGACCCTGACGGAGAAGCGGCTTAGAAAATGGATGGATGGATATTGTCCAATTTCGGTGAGCCCGTGTTCTTAGCTGACAGGAGTGGCACCCAGTGTGGTCTTCTGCTGCTATAGCCCATCATAGTCAAGATTCGATGTGTTTTGCATTCAGAGATGGTATTCTGCATTCCTTGGTTGTAACAAGTGGTTATTTGAGTTACTGTTTTCTATCATCTCAAACCTGTCTGTCCATTCTCCTCTGACCTCTCACATCAACAAGGCATTTTTGTCCACACAGCTGCTGCTCACTGGATATATGTGTGTGTGTGTGTGTGTGTGTGTGTGTGTGTGTGTGTGTGTGTGTGTGTGTGTGTGTGTGTGTGTGTGTGTGTGTGTGTGCATTCTTCGTCTGAATTGAATCATTGACGAAGAACAGCATTGTCATACCAATCCTACTAGTTAGCAAAACAGATGTATTTTTAGATCAGTACAGAGTAGTCAGAATTCATTGAGCGCAATAAGGAGTCCCAGTCATTGTATGATCTATGTGCTTAATGGATATTTGGTACTGTGACAGATTAATGATGGATAAAAGCACAACAATGATAAGAACATATCATCGCTGTTCAGCAAAGCACATATCCAGTTTGTTTTTTTTATGTAGCATTTGAGCACATGAGCTGGCAATTACATTGTGTGAAAGTTTCTCTATGAATGGACTGACATCCATATTGGTCATTCCCTTGTTGTCAAAACAGCTCTGACCCACCAAGTCATGGACTCTATAAAACGTTTGAAGTTGTCCAGTGGATCTGGCACCAAAACGTTAGCAGCCGATCCTTTAAGTCCTGGAAGTTGAGAGATGGAGCCTTGTAGATTAGACTTCTTGTTTCAGCACATCCCACTGATGCTCAATCAGATTTATATCTGGGGAATTTGGAGGCCAGGGCAACACCTTGAATGAAGGATAGCCTTTGTTGCCATCAAGCAACGTAGTTTGCCCCTCCTCAGATCATGGTCTGTAGGTACTCACCACTACTGACCTGGAGGACCCCACAAGCCTTTCCATTTCATAAATGTCCTGAACCAGTCATCTGACCATAATGATTTGGCCCTCAGGTCTATATGCCTGCCCATTTCTCCCACATCCAACAGAATCAATTGTTCCTTTACCATCAAATATATCCAAGACCTTGACATGTGCCATTGTGTGAGATATTCCACATTGTTCGCTTCAAACTAAACACTTGCTTCAAAACTAAAAACAGTGAGGCTGAGAGATGCATTGACTTGCTAGCTTTATGCTGGAATGGGTCTTTTTCATAAATCACAACATGCTTTTCTTATCAGCAAAGCAAAATCTTCAAATGCTCTAAAGAGCCTCTTTGTCCTGTGTGAGGCATCCTGAGCAAAGACTCATCCCACTACAATCTCTTTCGAGTTGTCCATCAGTTGTGAGTTGTATGCAAATGCCTTTCTCTTTTGGTGCTGTGGGAGTCCGTACAGCGAGGAACGGCGGGGCGATAAATTCTCATTATGTCCAGCCTGCTCGGAGAGGATGAAAGTGAGGCCGGGATATGCGTGTTTATAGACCAAGACAATTGGAACAAATGACTGGGGTAGCGTGCGTGCGATGGCAAAGCTTTCTTGCTTAATGCTCAGTTTCTCACTCAAAGCCTGCGGATCCAGCACCATCATCTATTACCCTGCAATAGTGAAGTGGCTCGTGCTCTCAGAGCTGACCTGGGCCCTAGTTTCATGTTATGGGCCAGTACACTGTAGCCTATTCAAATGAAAGTGACTGATGACAATGATTAGTGGATGACTAACTCGGAAGACTTCTTGCAGTTGTAATGTAATAAATGACTGACACTCCTTGTTGTGGAAGCCAGTCCTCTGCCTATTGTCAGAAAGTGGGCTTTTTTGCTGAACATGGCCAAGAACTGCTTGCTTATTGGGGTTACTTGATTAAATAACCCCTATTGATTGGCATGCAAAATGACCAACCACAAACCATTGTTTGGTATGACATGTAAAGGTACATGGTGTTTAAATGATGTTCACAATAGGTTCCTTGAGTGACGCCATAGAACAGGGGTCCTTAATCAAAATTCACTAAGGTCCAGTTACAGAAATCCTGAAGCAAAGGTTCGGAACATCATAATGACTAAATTTCATCATGATTCAGTGCCATTTACTGTTTAGTGAAGTAGCCTAGGAGGTATATCAACATCTTATGCAGTCAACAACTGAATGTCAAATCAAATAAAGTACAATTCAGTCATATTTCAATAATATTTTGGTCAGTTTTCTCTTTTTAGAGCACGTCATGTAAAAAAACTTCCCTCAGACTCACTTTCTTCTCTGATTGCTGTTTCTCGCCTCGTCCCTCCCCCATGTGTGTGTCACTCACTCGAGCCTCAGTGCTCATCGTAATGTACAGATCTGATTGGCTGAGTAGTGTCACTTGTGATATTAACAATGAATTTGATTGGTCTGTGAGTCTCTGGGGCTGCTAAAGCTACTGTAAAGGCTAGAAACGCTAGGCCAATTAAAATAGAAATTAAGTAATTAACCATAGTTTATCAGTTAGGATCAGGTCTGATTCTGACCATGGTCCACCTATTAGTGACCTCTGCCATAGAAGAACCCTTTTTGGTTGAATAAAGCCATGGTTCTCCAACATATTCCTCCTTTAACTATGTTGCAAGTTGGGTTGGAACAAAAAAGTTCACCGTCTGGGGGTCTGAGGGTATTTGAACCCCACTGCTATAAAGAGTCATGTTTGAAAAAGAGATTTGCGATTTGTGTTCAAAGAATCTTGACATATTACAAAGGGTCTATACCAGCGAAGTTTCTCCTTAGAACTTTTAGATTATGTGAAAGTTCTTCAAACGTCATATTCACACATCTCCTTTACAAAAATAGTTCTCTACACTCTCAGAAAAAGATGTACTAAACTGTCACTGGGGCATTACCTGTCTTGTCAGTGGGGTGGTACCCTCAGGGGTAAATCTCAGTACCTTTAGTCAGGGAACATAATTGTACCATAATCCACTAATATTATATTTTCTAAGTTGCATTGGCCCCACACACCCTGTCTCATCTCCAGGCTTTTTATCTTATTGTTCTGTTTTAAAACATTAGGTTATGAAAAGGTACAAATGCAAACATTTCACCTGGAAAAACGTATTTAAGGTTCATAATTGGATCTTAAAACCACTGCTGTAAACTTTGAGGGAACATTTCATTGTTTGTACCTTAATGAATGAAAAATGTACCTGCACAGAACCTTTATGTCTAACAGTGTAAAGAACCATAGATTGAAGGTAAATGTGGTCACGCAAAGAGCCCTTTTTGGCACCTTTCTTAAGAGTGTAGGTAAACAAAAACAAGCACAAACAACAGAGTGGTGTGCCCATTAGCAAACATGCAAGCATATCTCATTTATTAACTACTAAATGTTCTTGAATAAATTTTAAAGACAAGCTACCATGAACTTCACAACTGTTTTCGGTCCAGCGATCTGAAGTATCAACCATAGATACTCCAATGTGTTCAGATGTAAAAGTTTGTTTTTTCCAGTGTTTTATGATGTTTTTCAGCAGTTTGTCAAAATATTTCTGAATCATCTGGATCATCACTCATCCACATGGCAGCATAGAGGTCATTATTCATTACTACAGCTTTACTGATCACCTCAAGGATTATATTTTAAGTGTCAATGTGAATATTTATTATGTGCGTATGCATTACCAGAGCTTTTTTACACACTACTTACACGCTAGAAGTTGGTAGTTTTCTGCAGCCTTTGTATTAATGAGACTTTCAGATTAATAAAATGGTGTTTGGCTGGTGCAAATGATATCAGAATCATTCACAGTGTTTGTGTTTGTGTCTAGTTTGTGTGCGAGTAATGATGCAGACAACATGGAAATATTTTAACCAAGTGCTGATAAACATCTTGCAGCATTGTGAGAGAATAAACAGACTTGTTTACTGGGGAAGTGTAGCTTTACCAGATGTGCACACTCCTATGGCTGTAAACAAGAGAAAGTGTAAACAACATAGATCATTGACCCCCTGTAGCTGATGCTGTTTGGTGTTTTGAAATTAAGTTGCTAACATGGTCCATTCACCATTTCTATGCATACAATGTTGCTCACCAAGATGCAACACTGTGACCTGCCCTTCAAAGGCTCAGGACATGCTGTGAACTCTAAGAATATAGTCAGGTCAGGCATAACATTATGACCATGTCCTTGTTTCTATGCTTATTGTCCATTTTATCAGCTCCACTTACTGTATAGATGCACCTTGTAGTTCTACAGTTACAGATTGTAGTCCATCTGTTTGTATACATACTTTGTTAGCCCCCTTTTACCCTGTTCTTCAGTGGTGAGGACCCCTATGGACCCTCACAGAGCTGATACTATTAGGGTGGTTGATCATTCTCAGCACTGCAGTAACACTGACACAGCAGTGCTGCTGAGCTTCACAAATTGGGTTTCCATTGCAGAGCATAATGATTTGTAATACTTTAGCACATCAAGACATTCTGGACAAGTCTATGCTTCCAACAGTTTGAGGAGGGCCCTTTCCATTCCTGCATGTCTGTAACCCACAAATGCTCTTCTGGATGAACAGACACTCTTCAAAATCTTGTAGATAGCTTCCCAGAAGAGTGGAAGCTGTTATAGTAACTCCATATTAATGCATATGGATTTAGAATGGGATGTTATAAAATTTCCTGTAGGCGTAATGTTTAGGTGTCCCAACCCAATACTCATATATATATGGACCAAAAGAAATGGCCCAAAATTGCTTGGAAAGATGTCTGGTTCCATTGCCTTCCATTAAAAGTAAAGTTTTTTCCATTAAAAGTAAAGTAAAGGTTTTTTCCTTCTCCTGTAAAGTTACTGTGGAGATACGAGCTTTTCTAAATATGTGTGTGTGTGTGTGTGTGTGTGTGTGTGTGTGTGTGTGTGTGTGTGTGTGTGTGTGTGTGTATTTATCATTTCATAGTTTCAAGCACAAGCTAAAAATGAATTGAGTGTGCTGAACTAGTCATTGTGCAAGAGTGGAGAAAATCACAGAGAGAGAGAGAGAGAGAGAGAGAGGAAATGACATCTAGATTAAAAGAGAGTATGCTTTAGTTGGAGTTGCGTGGACTTTGGCCACATTCATCTCACCAGACTGAAAGGCTAATAGCATTAGTCTAGAAATTTCTGGTATGCAAGCGAGAGACAGAGAGAAGAAGAAAAAGAAAGAGATGAAGTGAAGAAATGCAGAGAAAAAGAGAGAGGGAGAGAAGGAGGGAGGGAGGAAAAATGCACAGACATAGAATGGAGAAATGGAAAGAGAGAAAGGAAATTTGTGACGGAAGGAAGAAGGGAGACGAGGGCAAGTGAAAGTGTGTGTATATATATATATATATATATATGCAGAATGATAGACAGAGTGAGAGAGAGAGAGAGAGAGAGAGAGAGAGAGAGAGAGAGAGATGGTGAGACGAAGGTAATGGAAAGCACAAAGAGATTATATGTGTGTTTTTACAGCAGGACAGCTCACCTCTCTCACCCTGGAGAGGAACTACATAAAGCTCTCTGTGTTTGGTGGTCACTGCGGTTGTAGACAGGGGCTTTCTGTGTGTGTTGAGTTCCCCTACCCACCCTTCCCCCTCTCTCTCCACTCTTCTGATCTCCACCCTGCCCAGAACCACACCAAGACTCGCAACGTGTTTACTGCAGCAGAAAGCCCTGTCAGCTCTCTGTATGGACCTTATTCATAATATTGATGAGGCTAGAAGGCCACAGGATGACAGCTGAATGGGTTTGAGAGATGATTATTAGTCTTGGGACTGCACGTCAGAAGTGGACTGTTTTCTCTTTCAGACTCCACTGCTGACCCAAATACCACTGCAGAGAAATGAGATCATGGATAAATGACCGTTACTTTATCAAAACTTGATGCCTCCACTAAAACTACCATACTGCACATTTATCCCCTTGAACATTAGGTTTATTATATATTTCACCCCAAGACTTATCATATTTAATAAGTTCTATCTGTATTATGATGTCTAGATATCTAATTTCTGGAAAAATTTAGAAATTATTTCCATGACCAAATCAATATCATTTTGCAAAGAGAAACAAATGTGCCTGGATTTGATGCCTGCAAAAAAACACTAATCTGGGACAGAGGCATGTTTACCACTATGTTACATCATCTTTCCTATTAATTACACTTTTATAATCATTTGGGAACTGAGGATATTAATTGCTGCAGTTTTCCAAGTGGAGTTTTTGTACATTCTTGCTTGATACTTTTTTACTGTTGCTGCTCAACAGTCTGTGGTCATCGTTGTTTGATTCTGCTCTTCATGGTGCAGTGTATTTTTTCAATAGGAAACAGATCTTGTCTGCAGGCAGGCCAAGCACACACACTTTGTGTCTACAACACCACGCTGTCGTAGCACACACAGAACAAGGCCTGACATTGTCTTGCTGAAATAACAATGGACTTCCAGGGAAAAGACATCATCTTGATGGGAGCATATGTTTCTTGAAATTCCCAATATACATATATATTCCCCTTTAAATGCCTTGGGCACTGATGCAACCCATACCATGTCAGATGTTGGTTTTGCATCTTTCACTGAAGTTTACTGGAGAACCCAACATCTGTTTTTCTCAAAAACAAGCTGAAAGGTTCACTCCTCTGACCACAACATACATTTCCACTGTCTCTCAGACCATCTGAGGTGAGCTTGGGCCCAGAGAACTCGGTGGTGTTTCTTCGTGGAATTAATGTATGCCTTTCTTCTTGCGTAATAGAGTTTCAAGTTGCATTTCTTTATGCAGCGGCAGATTGTGTTAAGTGACAAAAATTTTCCAGAATACTCCCAATCTATCTATCTATCTATCTATCTATCTATCTATCTATCTATCTATCTATCTATCTAGCTGTTGTTTTTCAGTTTTGATGTAGTTTGATAATTCCTGTTGTCCTTTACATTGTGTGTTAATTTCACAGTGAATGGACCAAAAGAAACAACCCAAAATGACTTGAAAAAAGTCTAGTTCCACTGACTTACAATAGAAGTACAGAAGGTTTTGTCCATCTCATATTGGAAAAGTTTTTTTTCCAATAATAGCGATATATATATATATATATATATATATATATATATATATATATATATATATATATATTGTCACTGACCAAAGAAAAACACATATCTCCATTTTCTGTATTTTTTATTTTTCTGCATCATTGGAGTTGAAAATTTCACTGAGTTAAAATTTCGTGATGATGAGACCAATAGAAATGCTCTACAATTGCTTGTAATAAAGTCTCTTTCTATAAAATTTTACACACACACACACACACACACATATATATATATATATATATATATATATATATATATATATATGTACGTACATATGTACATTATAACAGAACAGAATATTATTATTATAAGAGAATTATAACAGAAATGCTCCAAAATTGCTTGGAATAAAGTCTCTTTCTATAAAATTTTACATACATATTTATAATGGCCATAGGAAATGTTTAATGACATATATAATGAGATAACATATATAAGATTTGATCATATCCCGCTGTCATGTATATTCCAATACCTTGTCATTCGCACAATATCCAAACAGAGCTGCAGGAGCAGAACATTGTTTGTTGCTTTTACACACTGACTGTGACTTCTTTAGAATGCAAAGCTAGACTTTCATCCAAGCCTTGGAAAGAGGTCGAATGTCAGGCCTCAGGCAGCAGAACCACATGGCTAAAGCATGGCCAGCAAGAGAGAGAGAGAAATAAATCTATGCAAAAGGGGTTTTCAGTCTAATCCTGTGACTCTCAAAGGACACCGAGGTGAAAGCACACCTGGTTAAATTTGTGTTTTACTGAGAGTAAATGTATTGGACTGTATTGTAATGTATTGAGGACACAGTGGCCGCTAAGCTAACAGGAAATCTGGAATCTGGACTGCACGTTCCGTCAGAGGAGCATCAAGGGAAATCAGGGATTTTCAACAAAGAAAAAAAAAATTATATATATATATAATATTATATATATATATATATATATATATACACACACACAGATATATAAAATGCTGCCCTCTGTGGTGAGTGAACAGCACTGCACAATTCAGCTTTTGGAACAATACTGCCCCCTTTTGGTGTAATTTGGAATTTGATAATGGAGTATGTGTAGTTTCACACTCAAAATCATGCGAATGTACTAAAATCACAAACCTAACAAAATAAATAATAACAAGAAAAAACTAACAAATTAGCCAAATAAAGACATAAATAAACAGATAAATAAAGAAAGAAATGCTGGAATAAAATGGTTTGTTTGACTTTTATTTTTCTATTTTTACATTGACAAGAGATGTAAAGTCTTTGAACATAATAACAAAAATATTTATACATTTATACAAATATTTGGTAATTTAAGGTTTTATGTATCAGTGTCAATACATCCAGTGTCAAATACAAATGAATTAACACGTACTTTCATGCTTGGATCAATACCTTTTCCAGATTATTTAGTAACATAAACAAAGTCTAAATAGTTATTTGCAAAAACTCGGCTGCCCCTGGTCAAATGACATGTTCTGCTGATTTTCTAAGTAAAAATTAATGAATACATCCTCTACAGAGAACACACTTCAATACATAACTATTGTTTATTTGCTGAATGCAACACACTGGTGAAAAAATGAAAGAGCATATATTTTCTGTTATTTATATATATATATATATATATATATATATATATATATATATATATATATATATATATATATATATTAATAGACAAATTGATTAATAAATTTCACAGATGTCATGTTTTCTTTTGTTCTCTGTTAATTTATTAATGTTCACTTAAAACTCAACACAACATAGAATTTGATTGGGGTATTTAAACATTTGCAAATGACTGTGTGCATAAAATACTACATTATTATACTCTGTATGTCCACATTAGAACATGTACACAAGTACACAAATTATCCCTATGGAAAACCATTACACATCACCAAACTGCATAATAAATACCTACAACTGTAAATGATAAATAATATGATATTAATATCATAATAACAGTGCATAATAACAGTATTAACTACACATGTTTTTAAGTTTAAGTAGTTTGTTTACCTGAGACTTTGTATTACATATTTTCCACTAGACTAGTAGATACTCCAGAGTTTTATAGAAAATTCCCTTTTTATAAATACTAAGCATAATGAGCATGGTAAGTCAGTACATAGTTACTATGGTTGCATACACAATAGACATGCTCTGGATTAGATATAAAATGAATAAGTTGAGAAAATGGTTTGATACTTAGTAGCAACACAATGTTACAGTGACAAGCTTGTAACATGAAAAATTTATTTTTTGTAACATAATGGACCAAGGTTACAGTAGAGTTGTTCCAGCTTATGATGTAATTTACGGCTTTACCTCTGAAATCTGTATGAATTACAAATACACAGCTAACAAAAACTCAACATACACATTCAATAACGCTAACTGGTGTAGATGTTAAACTACGAATAAGCAGGAAATAAACAGGATTAGTTTCTCCAACACTTTCCCAGACAGCTCTGGGATGTCCTACCTCACAGAGAAGAAGCAAACACCATGTGCTCTGACTTTGCCAATCTTTCCAGTTTCCCCTGCTTTTGTAGTTGAGTACTTCTTCACATCTGATTGTCATAGTTGGGTGTGGAGTACTGCTGCTGCTGCATGGCTCCCTGAGCAGCCCCGAGCGCTGCTTGCTGTGCTGCCTGCTGCACATGTGGGTTTTTCCAGGCCCCTGTGGCCCACTCCTCCTGAGCCTTGCTTATGCTACCTCCACTGCCACGGTAGAAGTTATGAACCTGGTGGACCAAAGAAGCAAGTCTTAAAGGCAAACTCCAGCACTCTGTAGCTTCTCTGTACGCCCTCTAGTGGCCACCCCACGAGCGGAGTGGAAATCAATTTGGTAACACTTTATTTGTAGTGACCCTTTGTAGATGATTACTAAACTAAACAAAGTATAAGTAACACATCATCAACATATTAGTGAAGTAGCAGTAGAGAAGCATCTGAATACATTGCAGTAACTATATTGTTGATGTTCTGTTGATACATTATTTACGTTAAGTAGATGTGTTGTTAACCTCAACCCAAAGCCTAATCCTAACCTTCATATGTCTTTGACATGTTACTGTAAGTAACATTGAGTGTTTGGTTAATCTCAAATGACCACTCGCAGTAAAATGTCACCATCAATTTGAATATGTTTCATCAATTTAATAAAAAACAATATTTTGCAATCATATCAACAAGGACACTGTTTCTCTCTCTCTCTGTGAAATGTTGTGACTGTGTTGAGCTGCTAGCGAGCAATGAAGGGCTAACAATTCACACCTCTCCACAAAGACATTACAAGATAAAAAAGGACAGCACTCCAGCTTTTTTGATATCAAAAAATGTGTAATTGTCAGAATAGCACTTATATATTTAATAAATACAAATTAATAAATGCTATCTTGCTTGCTTATAGAAAAAATTCTATTTGCTTATTTTGTAAACCAGACATATCCATCAATAATAAATAAATTCCATCAATTTTGTTGAAGAAAACAATATACATAATTTAGCCAAGTGGCCTCAAAAATAGGCAAAACTTGCATTTTATGGCTACTGTGAAAAAATTTATATATCTCTGTCTGCCACATCTGCATCATATCGGATTTATACTTTTTTGTAAAGCATGTTAATGAATTGCTACTTAAATTATCCCACAAAAAAGTGTTTTGCATTCTCATTTAATCAGGGGAATTCAGCAACGGCTCAGATGATTCTGCTGTGTGTTGAGTCAAGATGTTTTTCAGTTTGTTTCTAAGTGCTGGAGAGTGCATTAAATTTGTGTCCATGGTCTCTGACTGTATGTTAAAGATATAACAGTCAGAGATGAGGTTGAAAAACACCACAGAGACCCCTTAAATTTCGCTTATTTGTCCTAATGCTACTTATTTACTTATTACATGGAGAACTGGATGCCATGTACTGTTAAATTATAGAAGGCATTTGAAAGGTTGCACTAAAATGCACTGACTAAATATACTCTTGGTGACAGTTACAAGTTACACTGGTAAGAAAGCTAGAAGTTATAATGGTAAGACAGTTAGAATGACTGATAGAAGAGGATCTGGAGAAAAGTTTCTGTACGATTTTGCTGCTCCGCACTACCTTAGTGAGGGCGATGAAGGACAGAGCAGCGACAGCCGTAAACATGATGGTGGGAATCAACATAATGACAGAGGCAAAGATGCTGGTGCCAAAGAAGGCAATGGTCCCTAACCAGCCACTGGTGGATCAGAGAAAAAGACATTATTTTTCATGCAGTGTAAGAATAGCTGTTTCATAAGAGACAAAACCTCCATAATAAGGACATCAGCTCTATCCAGTCATACATGAAATGTGTATATTAAAGAGGCAGAAAAATGTCAGCGTCTCACCAGACGCCCCATCCTGGAATGCCGATGGCTTGGATGATGGTGATAATAACTTGGGCCATGAAGACAAAGAAGAAAGTCATGAAGTTGAACGAGCTATCTGTCCTAAAGAAAACAGATGGAGAGGTTGAGATATGGCAGATAGGTGGAGGAAACTCTATTTTGTCCCAAACTGTCAAACCCGAAGGCCTTGTTTGGCGTCCTAAAAATAAGAGCTCTCAAAAATGTCAAGTAGTGGACATTGCAGGAGCTCCCATGACAATTGATGTCAAACAGTTGAACCCAGAACACCCCTGTATCTTTTGGACCAAAAATAAATTCTTCTTCATATAAAGCAAAACTTCCAGCACAAACAAGTGTCAAACTGCTTCTTACTATTACGACTCAAAAAGAGATATTTATGTAATGTAGTATTTTAGTATACTGGCGCTTATTATAACAGAAGAAACCCTTTTTACACCTCTGTATTCGACACAGCGGAAGTGGTGACTGCTTATAAATGAGAATGTGGAGGACCTCATGAAGATATTTATTGAAATTTTCCATGAAAAACATTGTTCTTTTGGTGGAGTAGTTTTTATGTGGTGGAGAAAGTTTTTGTTTGAGAATTACCTGCATTTTGAGGAAGGTAAGGATCTAATGACAACCAAATCAGCTAATGTTTTCTAGTATTTGGTCAGTGTTGTTCAGGTGGGCAAATAACATAGTCAGCTATACTTTGTTGTCTTTTGAATGTATTATGTAATTTATCATTTATGTTGTTTTGTTTGTCCAACAGGAGCATCACTAAACCAGTTGTAAGGGGGCTTTCAGGTGAAGATTTTAACCTTTAATATGAGTTTATGCAAATGATGTTCAGTATATCTGGCTACTGAGTTTTAGCCAGTTGCTTGTTAGCTAGATAAAGATAGATAGATTTAAGTTCATGTAAAGTAAAGGAAACCAAATAGGCCATAGCATGATTGCTATTTGAAGAGACAACTATCATAAAAATTTAAGAAACTTTAAGACACTTTACAGAACATTTGGTTTTAAAGGTCTATAAACAATAATACCATGTAACAATAACTGGTAACACTTTATTAGGATGGTCTCCCATAGATGATCTAAAGATAATTTAAAAATTAACAAACTTTCTGGTGATACTCAAAAACATTAAGCTTGGGCTTAGGTTTAAGAATAGGTGTCGATTTCGCCCTGGGGTCAATGTTAGGCTTAGGGACAGGCTTAATAGAATCTTTTACACATTTTTTTATTTATTTGAATGTTACTTAAACATAGACTGAGCATCTAAAAAGGCATCCAAAGTGGATCATCCAAATACCCAAAAACTATCTATTGTTTTGAGATAGAATTGTTTGCAGATAATACTGGTGTTTTAGATGTTTGTTTGTAAATTATACTGGTGTTGTACTGATCATAACACAGTTTTATTTTTATAAATTCCTTATACTGCTCAAACTGTAATGTCAGATGGTCATTAAGAGATGGCAGATCCCAGTCAGGCCAGTCAGGTGAGAAGATTTTTTACCAGCTCAAGCAAAAAAATCAGGGTTTTAAAAATAACATGTTACTAAACACAGACAAGGAGAGGAAGGAAGAAGCTGAAGGTGACTGACAAAAGTAGAGTAGCATAAAGGTTAGTGATCAAGAACAAAGCAAGTGAGTGTTGTTTATGCTTCCAGTTAAAATTAAAATGAAAGTTAAACAGTACAAAAAGCTTATCTAAGAGAGAGGAGATAGCATTGCTGGACTTTAATATCTTTGTTTGATCTGGACAGTGGTGGTGGACAGCATTGAAGTGGTAAAAGATCTTTGCTTAATACACTATAAAGAAACAGATCTTTCGTGTGCCAAGCCGGCCAACTAGTCCTTTCTTTCATACATTTTCCATCTATTGCTACTTAAAGGTTCATGATGAACAGACATTTTGGGGCCATTAAAACATCCTTCAGAGGGACCCCTTAGTAAAGGCTTAGCCCCGTTATCCATAAAACGCCGCTGGTGTTCAGTGATTCAAATGGCCAGATTGTAAGTTAGTGTTACTATGTGACAACGTGGTAATGTTTAGTCACTTCAGTTTGAGCAGTAATATCACTAATGTTAATGTTAACTATAGAGAAGCGTTAAAAATCACCAATCAACACAATTGCAACATAAACTCTGCGGCCAGTCTGTATAGTTCATTGCACCTCTCTGATGATAAAACTGCTACACTATATGAATTTCTGTAAAAATAAGGTTCTACATTTTCATTCATAAATGCTGCCACTGCTGTAATGTTTTCCCTCCTACCAAACTGCGCTTTGATAAATGTGGATGAAGCATCTTGACAGTTTTGTTTTAATACCTTATTATGTCCTGTTATGAATTATGAAAGCACCAGCCACGAATACTAAAACAATTCCAGTATGATGTATTGTCCTTCGCAGAGGGCTGCTACCCAACCTGAGGCCATGTAGGCCTGTCAAGATATTGGGCCATGTTCAGGCCAATTTTTCACATGCAACATCAGGTTTATTTTCTAAAGAGATATTTTTTATGTATTCTATTTTTTTTTCATTTAAAAGAATATGCCAACATAAATCTATTAGTATAGTCTACTATATGTACAATAAAGCTGGTCTAACTGTTCACCATGGACAAATTTCGAAGAATGCACATGTATCAAGGATGTCTTCCCTGTAGAAGTGTCACGATTGGCCCCTCACAGTCTCCCATGTGCTTTTGTTTACTTGCACATGTGCTTTTGTTTTGATTCTTCCCTGTTCTGCCCCCTTGTTTCCAGAACCTGCCCTTGATTGTTTTCACCTGTGTTTACCACCTGTGTCTTGTTTGCCTGTTGGATTTGAAGCCCTGAGTTTTCCCTAGTCCCTTGCTGGTCTTTGTTTGGTATGGTAGTGTTTGGTATTGTTTGGTGTTGTATCTTCTAGCCCTTGTTATATTTTCTAGTCTCTGTTTTTGTGTATAGCCTGTGTTCCTTTGTCATGTCTGTACCCCGATCTCTCCGTGTTGGCTCATTGACCCTGGACTGTTTTGACCCTGATTATGGATTTGCCCATAATAAATCTCGCTTCTCTCAGCATTTGTGTCTGCCTCCTCATCACTCCCAAACGTTATAAAAAGCATTAGAACATGTTTGTTTCGGCAGATAAAAAGCACACCTGCCATGTAGGGTTTAGAGCGTGCAGTAGTGTTTGGGGCTTTGATGGCAGAAGGACTTGCATATCGACTCTTTAGGGAAACATTTATAGTGTATTTGTTCTGCAGCAGCTACTAGCCAGAAACAAATGTCAGTGTCAGAGTACATCTTGCACCATTTATGTCAGTGTCAGTTATAATAAAAAAGTTCATTTAATATTAATTAACACAAGCACTTAGGAACAAAGCAAAGCATGGTAAAACCATGTCTACAGTAATCCATCAGGCACTGTGTGTTCTCAAAATTGTGGGTAAGAGTCTAGTTTCTGGATCCTTGTCCTCAATACCCCCAGCAAGGCCAGTTTCTCAGACCCAGGCTAAGCTAAAGCCTAGACTAAAACTCATTTCCAATAGAGAGTTACCACTGGCACTGCAGTTTAGTCCAAAACTAGACCTAATTCATGTCTGCGGAACTGGCCCTCAGTGTTGTCTCAACTCCCAGCACACCTGGCTCAAATCATGGGTCAGGGGTTCATTACTAAATCCTTTAAGAAGTTTAAATGTATGCTTTTGCAGACGTCTAATGCCTGCAGTACTGGGAAACTACAGGAGCTATAAGGGTGACACAGGCCTACTGAGACTCACTTGAAGGCCTTGTAGATGGGTCTGAACCAACACACATAGGAGCATGGTGTGAAGAGCATCAGCCAGATGATGGACATGCCGAAGTTAGTCACACCCCCTCCACCAAACATCCACGCCATACAGCCAAAGAAATTCACTGCCAGAGTAGCACTGTATACTAAAGAACAACACATGGATTCAGTGTGTTTCAATGATTCAATGATTATTACAGGCTTTACAGTGTGACTCACAGCAAAGTGCTCCATGTTTTTGCGTGTTGTTTTTGCCTGATTCACTAATGCTACTTTTGACTTAACAAAAAAACTTACATAGAGCAGCTTTAAGTACAAGTTATTCATAAGTAGTGTCAAGAAAACATATATTTAACAGAAAAATGCACAGTATTTTCTGCTCCTCATATTCCAAGTAATCTCAAACCCATTTAGGTCTAGTCTCTTGGATGGTCAGTCCATTGTTGTGAGAACACAAATGGCTTCTTTGTTTGCTTTTCAAATTTTCTTTTTTATCTATTTCCTTTTCTCAGTAAAAGCTGATTGAAACCTACACATCCTTTCAGATCCATAGTGTTGAGTTGTTTTCTCAATTTTTTTTCAGATCTGAAGTGAAGATCTGAGTGGAGCCTGATTGTTAGGAGAATATACTGAATATTTGAACTCCAGTTTGAAAAATGTCTGTTTTTTTACTTGTTTTTCTGTTACTATCCTATTTCTTGTGCAACTGGATTTTCATATATTCAATCTCCTCAGAAATATCTCTCTTTAAAAATCAATATCTTGCACTTAATGGCCATTTTGGAGGAAAATTACAGAAATGAAGGGTGGTCTCCGACTGTACTGTATAGTGTGCAATTTATCAGTGAAGAAAGAAAGAAAGAAAGAAAGAAAGAAAGAAAGAAAGAAAGAAAGAAAGAAAGAAAGGAAGAAAGAAAGAAAGAAAGAAAGACAGATGTTTTATTTCTGCTACAGTCTAGAACTATAAAGAAGTGTGAAAGGTTATAAATACAGACACCTGAAACAAAATGAGCATAAAAATACACATAGATTAATACAGTATAGGAGCAATAACACAGTTTACACACAAACACTCCATGCTACACCACCACCAACAACAATAACATGCCAAAACCAAACAGTTATAAGCACACATTGCCAGGCTAATGTACTCTATGATATGTGACTTATTTACAGCAGTTAGAAACAAAGCAACATTCACATGTGATCCAAAACAAGAGCATGCCACCACACCCAAATGACCACAGAGATCAGGACTACCTGTAGGGCTTCAGCTATGGGGGCATCTACAATAAGAGATGGCAGTAAGTCTCTAGTTGTCTGCAGACGTCCAATAAACATATTGTAAGTGAGCAAAGAGTTTAACATTATTACTACTGTAATGAAATAAAATAAGTAGAGACAGAATCAGAAGAGGTAATGAGTCATGTCTCATGCACTGAATGAGAAAGTCATTCTTGTATCCAATTCTGTACGGCTTTCTTTTGTTTTCATTAAAATAACATTTTTATTAAAAGCATGGGTGTCATTAAAGGTACCATAAAATAACCATAAAACCATAAATCCTCTTCTTTAAAGAACCTTTCAATGGAGAGTTATTTACATGAGATGTGAAGAATCTTTTTAAAGTTTAAAGCACCTCCAAATAATGAGAAGAATGGGGTAGGGAAACACGTGGGTTGGTTGTCTCAGGGTTCAGGGTCAGAAAATTGTAACACAAAAATGATCACCCAACATTCAACTACTCAGTCAGTAATGCTTCGGGCAGGTGATGGTGACGTGGTTGGCCAGGCGGCTGCTTCCTGAAAAGCAGATAAGTCAGCTGGTGGGGGACCTGAACACACTGGTTCAGCAGGCATATCCGCATTTGGGAAGGCAGCACAGGAGGATTTAATGGTGGGGCACTTCCTGGGCACACTGCTGCTGAATCAGCATTCAATTCACTGTAACCAAGGCAGAGATTCAAGGCTCTTACAGCACCCTGGCCAAAGTTGATGCAGTGGGCAGCAAAGAAAGCAGAGAGAGGCCGAGCGAAGCAGCATTGCTGCTCAGTCAGTCTCCTCGTGCACCGATGGAGAGAACATGGCTCTGAGAGAGAACACAAATGCCGCTGCATTTGTGTTGACCGGGACAAACATTCTATAACCCCTTCTGCAGAAAGCCTGTGGTTGGGGGTGACATGCGCCAGCACACCCCAGGGGCACTGCTGAAGTCCTCTGAGGTGACTGAGACAGCTGACCTTTGAAGGTGGGATGGGCTATGTGGCTTCCACCACTGACCGCACAGCCATGGGAACATGAGAGTTGTGGCCAGCCAACGTGGCCATGCGAAGAGGCTCTGAGAAAGAACCACGCTTCAGGTAAGAAGAGAGACATTTAGGATGTTGCTGTGGACGTTACTAGTACAGCAGTACAATTTGTGATATTCAGCGCTGGGTGGCGGATCCCCATCGCTGCCTGTTCAATAAAAGAGCATTTACCTACATGTGCAAAGTTTCCCTTTGGTTCTTCTTCACAAAGACACCGCTATATACTAACTGTAGTTAGTGAAACAGCAATTAACTATATTTTATATGCTATTTAAAAGTCATTGGTAAATATTGCTGGCTGGTTGACAAAAGTAAATTGTGTCCTGATGTGGTGGGGGGGGGTTGTTTGGGATTTTTAGGGAGGAGTATAGGTTTACTGATAGAGATATGCATTATGTTGCATTACATGCTGCAGACAGATTAAATAGAATTCTACGTAGCAAAGCTAGAATTCAGTACTGCTCTACATCACAGTTTATATTAAATTCACACTAGCTTTGACACAAATTTAAGACATTTTTAAGCATAAGTGAGTCAAATCAAAAAGAAAAAATCATAATTTATGCATTAATAGGGCAGTGTTTAAATTATTAAAAAGTATAAATTAGAATTTTAGAATTTTATACAAAGGGTTAACTTTGGTAAAGTGGCCCAGTTTTATTGATCTTATTATTTACATATTATTTCATTATTATATGTATGGTGTAGTTTAAATAAAAATAGACTTTCTATTCATTTCTTCATTTTTAAAAACCATATCCTTTTAACAGCATCGCCCTCCCTATTTTCTTTTGTTCATTTAGAAATAATACTGTAGTACACAATGGCTGGAACTGGCATTAGCAAGATACTCTATAGTCTATTATACTCCACTGGTTACTGCACAGGAATCTGTAAGAAAAGCTGAAAAGCTGAGAGGAAAATACATGCAGTATCTCCAAACAACCCCCCCCCCCCCCCCCCCCCCCCCCAATCACTGCTATTGATCTGCTGTAAGAAGCTCATAAGCAAGTCTCAGACACTCACAGATCCACAGGTAGTACAGCCTCTTGCACATCGTCCTGTGCTGGTCTGGGATCTCCTCAAAGTCCTGGTAGAAGCATGGCTTTAGTGGGATGAACCCAGGCAGAGGCGGGAAATTATTTTCTGTTGGATGGAAAAACAGCAAAAACTTTTATCAAGATGTGTAAACAGATTTGAAAGAGTTATACGTTTGAGCTGAGTTCCATATATTGCTTTGCATGTTTTAAATAGTCATTCATTGATTGTAGCTAAGCTAAATTAAAGAAGAGAAAAAAACACATACCAGCCATTTGGTTCTTTGCTGTAGCTTATGCCAACTTGCTCTTCTGTGCAGTGAGAGATCTGCTATGAACGAAAAATCAGAACAGTTAGTGCACATTGTTACAGAAGCCTGAGCGGAAGAGCAGGTACTGTAATTTTGTTTTCAATCAAATTAAGTCTGTTATACATAAGAATGAATATGTCTCCTGTATTACTCAACTAATTTAAGTTAAGGGAATGCTTCTGATGATTTTTTACACTCAAATGGCATTTTGAGTTGAATCAACTTATTGAAGTTTAGTTTAGTCTGTTGCTGTCGCAGCTTTGAAACCACCACACTCAAAAGCAGTGCTGCTGTGGGTTAATCGTTTCTCTCATTAAAGTTACTCATCAAACATGTATCACTGAGTGGCACTAAGTAAGCGGTACTGTCTGTTTATTTTAATAACACGGTTTTGTTGGGGCAGTCATGAGCTGGAGGTTAGGGAACCGGTTGCCGGTTCAATCCCCAGAGGCGACGGTACATGACTGATGTGTCCTTGAGCAAGACACCTAACCCCCAGGTGCTGTGGATAGGCCCACCACTCTGGGCAAGTGTGCTCACTGTCCCTAGTGTGTTTGTGGTGTTTCACTTCACAGATGAGTTCAATAAGGAGGTGACATTTCCCTGTTGTGGGATTAATAAGGGTCACTTATGCTCCATCTATTTGCATGTTGGATGTTTATTTACATTTATTTTGCTCACCATCACTGATTTTCTTCCACCCAGGCCACCTTTCCTCAGGTGGATGCTTTTCATATATGCTTTACTCTGTAATCTGATCTTATGTTGTTGGCTAAAAGGGCGAGTTCTCATCCTCTCTGCTGCCGAGTGCGGGTTTGCGCTGGTGGGGGACCACATTCACACTAATAGTTAACCCTTCAGTGTTTAGCAAAGTAATCAATATCACTTAATCAGAGAAAGTTTCTTAATAACCTATTAAGACATATACATAAATTGGAATTTAAGGCTTGATCAACTAAAAAAACTAATTAAATAATTCAAATTTACAATCAACTTAAACTTGCTGGTTTGTTCATCAATGCATAACTTAATTAGTGCATTATTTAAGTTATGTAAACTTTTTTGGCCTTACAGTGTGCAGGGCTAATATTAGCTAAAAAGCACAGTATGCATACAAACACTGGTGCCTTGGTGTCTTGTGCATGATGACCTTAATGAATTTGCTCATCAGAGATCTTTTAATCCTGAACAAGATAAAAAAAATACCTCTCTTCTAAAAGCAGAGGCCACACTTATAAAGCAATACACTGGATTTGCTTAGTTCAAATGGTAATGCTTTCTTTTATAGTCGCTAAAGTTCTTGTTATCCAATGTACTAGAAAACTGTTTTAAACTTTAAGTATAGGGTGGAGACTTCCAATTGAGCTAAAATACAATGAAATGGTTCAGGTTCAGGTTCTAGGTATTAACTGTGTGGCACAAATAGTGCTGTGTAATTATATTGTTTAACATGGGGCTTATGTACCAAGACAGTGTAACTAAATAACACAGAAGCAGGTTCTAGCTATCAAGCTACAAAAGAATATATTAAAATTTCTCTTAATTTGAACATTGTTTGGAGAAACAAGGGGGTAAAAACAAACATACATTAAATTTGACTGTAATTTCACGTGTTTGAGCAAAAGAGTAAATTTTAAGTTTTTTTCTTTTACAGCCCAGATTCAGTTTGTTTTTAGATGGACAAGTATGATATAAGACTCACATCTTCAAGTTTCTTTGTACTGCTTTTTCATATCACATAGTAAAAAGTTAGTATCGGTTTTCCAGCTTATATTCCTGCTTAAACATTACAACCCCAGTGTAGGGGTTAGGATAGTGTAGTGGTTAACACCTCTGCCTTCTACACTGTAGACTGGGGTCGAATCCCCCACCAGGGCAAGCACTATCCCCATAAGAGTCCTTGGGCAAGACTCTACTACTAAAATGAACAAACTGTAAGTTGCTCTGGATCATCAGCCAAATGCCGTAAATGTACTTTGCAGTGAAATTTAGTGTGAGTTTTCTAGCACTAACCCATTCTCACTCTAAACAATTATCCATATAAGACATTTAACTACATCTTTTATCAGCTTAAAGAGTAGAACCTCGAAATATCAGCGATGTCTAGTTAACCTGCCTTGGAACTTAACATCATGTTAATTAAAATAGTTCCATAGTGTTTTCCAGTTCACACCTAGAACTTAAATGGGAAGTCCACCAATTTTTCAAAGTTTCTGCATAATGCAGTCTTAAACCTAGACATTTAGAATGGTTTGGAGTGAAATGGTCCATATAGAGAAGCTTACAGATTTCTTTACTATAGTTATGACAGGAACCAGGGGCCATGATGTCTACAACATAAATATGGACATTTTATTTACTATCCAAAACCACCAATAAACCTACATAATACACAATAAACCCTGATGAGTTTTTAAATGTGATTTTACCTATCATTCTGAAGGTGGTAAAATAGTGGAAAATCTGAAAACAATATGTTTTCTTCTGGGACTATTTTTCCTTACAATGCCCTGCATGTGCCCCTCCCAGATGAATACAATAAAATAATTGGATTAAAATACATTTTGATCCAAAACCTTATCACAAAACTACCACAAAACAAAGACATCAGGCATCATATTTATATACCACTTCATGTTATAACCTTCAGTTTTTAGAGGACATCTCATCAGACGTCTGGCTCCTATCGCCACCACTGACTCCTAGCTATTACTACTACTAATACTACTGCTATTAATATTAGTAGTATAATCAGTTGTAGGCAGTTTGACCAGAGGAGGATGGGTCCCCTCTTGTGAGCCTTGGTTCCTCCCAGGGTTTCTTCCTTAGCTCTGAGGGAGTTTCTCCTCGCCACCATCGCCCCTGGCTTGCTCACCTGGTGGTTTTTACATTCTTGTTAAAACTTTTTCTTTTCTGGAATTCTGTGAAGCTGCTTTGTGAAAACATCAGTTGTAAAAAGCGCTATACAAATAAATTTGATTTGATTTGAACAATTCTGACTTGGTACGTTTCTCTAGAATAGAACATTTCGTTTCAAACCACTCTGAATGAGTATTTACACCTCAATCACTTAATTATGTAGAATTTTGGGAATCTTTAGAGTACTGTTCAAATGCATTTTATTCTTGTGGAAATGATGCACACTGAAATCAAATCAGTTCAATTTTTTCAGTGCACTGAAATCTTTGTGTTTGATAATGCCCTGCCAAATACTGACAAACGGCTGACTTTAACTGCAAACTCACAACTCTCAGAAGACAGAAAGTAGACCGTGGCTTTGTTAAGCAGACACGCTGGCATTAAGCCTGGCTTCAGACAGATTTTCCAGGATCACTGCAGACCTGAATCCTCTCGATGTCTTGGCTCACACACTGAACCCACACCTCTTCTACAACATCCTAACAAAGCCTTAAAACTCCCTGATTCAGAGCCTGACAACTGAACGGGACGTTATATAGAGAATGCACATCACAAGGCACCAAAGACCTGGAGTTTACAGACTTAATCTATGGAGAAGTGAAAATAATCTTCTTACCTGCTTACACACTCCGTCCGGCCGTTTAAAACGCCAGGAGTCGTCCTCTCTCCACCAATACCTACAGTTTAACTGAACGCGCTCAGAGCGGCTCGTAGAAAAACACAGTTTTATTGCCCTGCACCGTTATTTCTGCCCTAAATCTAATGTCCTGGGTGTTAGCAGGCTCCTCCCATCCGCAAGAGCGAGGGTTTCCGTTCACGGGGCTCCACCCAATAGATGGAGGCCTTTGCTGCGGAGGCACGCCCCATTTCCGCACGATGAGCCAATCACGGTTTGACCTTTTGGTCACTGTCCGCGGTGCTGAAGGCGCCATCAATTCCTCTCGGGAGTCGCTGAGATGCGGTGGGTTTTGTTTTTCCCACCCGTTTTCCTAAAAGCCCCGCCTCCACCGATACCAAGCGCCTATTGGAAGGATTGCTGGTGAATATGAACGTCTAGCCAATCCTAGCGCCGGATGATGGATCCAACCAGCCAGTCGTAGTACAGAGCAATGGTTTGTCCTACACACTTAAAAAGGACGGTTCTCCAGCGGTTCTGTAGTAAATAAAACGGTTCTGTGTAGAACCTTGGACACTAAAAGAACCCTCTGCGTCATTAAATAGTTCTTTGCATCGTGAAAGGGATCTTCAGATTGAAAAGGGTTATATATAACCACAAAAATGGTGTAAATTGTTACAGGCTTGACATTGTAACAATAGAAGAACCTTTTTTGGGGTTATATAGAAAACGTTTCAAAAAGGTTCTATACAGAACCATCTACACTACGTTCTCCATCAATCTAAAGAACCCTTTAATGATGCAAAGAGGCATGGGGCAATCATTCTGTCCTCTGGGTAGACCCCCCCACCCCCAATATATATATATATATATATATATATATAATATATATATATACATACGCACACCTCAAATGGGGCAAACAAAAAAAACTTTAACTGGGCAAAACGACCATGCCTCCTCCAATCACTAAAAAGAAAACCCTACGATGGGGCAAAACGCCCTTGAAATAAAGCCAAACACTCTGCTCTTAAGTAAAATCTCTCCAGGAGAAATCACAAATAGCTCAGCTGTAACTACAGCGCACTTCACCGTGCAGCTTAAATGTGAAACTTACTGTGGTGAAAAAGGTTCATTGCAGCAGGTGATATTTAACATGACCTCTAGAGGACAGTGTCTCTCCTGCTACAGGGAGTTTTTGATCTCCAGACTTTCTACACGGAACGCTACTGATGTTAAAGGGTGTAAATCCACAAATGAATGTTTTCCCTGGATTGTTTTGCAACATCCTGCATGTACCTCCCTGCCATAAAGGGACTTTGGCCAAACGGGTTTACATTTACAGCATTTGACAGACGTTCTGATCCAGAGCGACTTACAAATTTGATCATGTTACACAGGCGGGCGAAGGCAGTGTTAGGACTCTCCTTGGTACAGTGTACAGTGCTTGTCTTTTACAGTGCACTGCTTTTATTTGATACTTTTATTTGATGATATATATATATATATTCAGTGAAGGTAGGAGTGGATGTTGCAATGTTTATCATTATAATCTTAAAAAAAAAACAATTATGACTTATTTGTGAAGTTTAATCTGGAGCTGACGGTGGATTTCCCCTGCGCATGCGCAGTTTGTTTCTTGCAGCGCGTTTATTTGAACAGGAGACGCGCGCACGCACACGCTCCGGCTCACGCTCACTGTCACTCGTCCTGCCGTCCCAACGCTCTTCAGCACCGAGGCTGCCCGTGTGTGTTGTGTAATCCGCGGGATTAGAGCTCAGCTTTAGTGTTTATGGCTGAACGCAGTTTGGGCAGCGCAGCCCCCGAGCCTGGCATGGACCACCTGGACATCACACTCTCATCACAGTGTGTTCTGGAGCACAGGGAGGAATGAAACGCGTCTGTCTGTGAGGATGCTGCGCGGATACAGACCGGTGAGTGTGTTTGTCTCCAGGTTTGAACTCAATGTGTGGACGATATGAAAGCTGTACACATCTCCACTGAAGCCAGTGAAGCTGTGGAGCAGTTATAATGCCACAGGCCTTGCGTACATGTGGTAGTGCTGCTTTTCATCTGATTCACTAAGGATAAAATGAGCTTACAGATGCACTCATACTGTTATTCTCATGCGATTCCAGTGCTCAACAGTTTCAAACAATTGTTGATTTATTTTATAAGTTGGAAATCTCAGTAGATTTTGGCTCAGAAACAGTATCGAAAGTTGCGGGGTGTCTTCGTTTCAGTGTGTCACTGAGCAGTTAGTACAGGCTCCACAGCAGAATTAGACTTTTAGGTAAAACTAAAACAATCCTCCTGCAGTAAAACAAAGCTGGGCATTCCAACGCTGTTTCACGGTTAGAAGTAAAGGTACCATGCAGGTACATGATTCGTTCATCAAGGTAGAAACAGTGTAAACGTTCCCTCAAAGGTGTGGAATCAGTACAACTTAGAAAATATAGTTTCAGTGGATTATGGTACAGTTATGTTCCCTGACTAAAGGTATTGAGATGTACCCCTGAGGGTGCCACCCCAGTGACAAGAAGGGTACTGCCCCGGTGACAGTGTCGTACCTTTTTTTTCTGAGAGTGTTGACCAAGAAATGATGCTGGAGTTGCTGCTAATTCACTCTTTAATACTCAAGGTTGTCTCGCAGACAGCTGCTCACATAAGTAGCAAAGCAGACAACCGTGAATAATTTGGAGATGAATGGAATTACTTGCATTTGTAATCACTCCAGCTGTTTTCCTGATACATTTAATCTGCAATGAGAAACTGTCAAACACAAAAAACTCGCAAGACTGAACTCTTCTCATTTTCTCATTCACCAGCTTTCAGTTTAAGTTGGCCCGTTCCACCTTAAATGATGCAGCAGTTACATTCTGGCCTCAGGCACCAATTAAGGTGGAATGAGAATGAGAAGGAGAAGCTGACTCCAGCCTGGTAAAAAGCCGCGCATTGAAAGACATTTTAGAAGAAACTGTTGTACTTTTGAGGAAAAGTTTCCTGCCAGAGATGCGAGAAAAGGGCTATAGCTGAGCAAAATCTTTGAGCCGTTGTGGCTCCCAAGGTGGTTTGATTTTTGTTGAATGGACAAAATGTCTCTTCTCAGCATTTGGGTTTTTGAGCCTTAAGTTAGTAAGAATGAAATAGTAAATATTAAGAATGAGCCAATATGGGAACTTTATTTCAATATTTTATATATCATGTAGTCTTTTTCATGTAATCTACAGACACAGATACATAAACCTTTATGAAATGCAGAAACTGGGACTGCATCTATCTGGTTTAGCATTGTGGAGAAATGTAATGTTTATTTCTATCAGGTTACAAATGCAGTAAAATGAATAAAGTTTAGTGTCGTAGTCCAGGGTTGCCCAAATATTCTGCTCTTCTGGAGTCTAATCAATATGCCATCAGATAATCTGTGCAAAAGCTTAACATCTGTCCAATTCTGGGACCTGATTCAAAAAAAATGATCTGCTGCTACTGATATGATTCTGATATTATTGTGCATCCCTATCAATGAAAATATTGTTGTTTTGCTCAGTTTTTCCCACACAAAAATTTGATTTTCATTACTCTATCCCACTTCTCAGTACAGCAGGGCCAGTGGATGCCAAAAAAGTGACAGAAATGCTAAATAATGATCAATGTGATCACTTTCACACTTGTCTGATTCACATATTCTTCAGCATAAACAACATATCGCTGATGTTGGGACCATGTATCTCCATTTTTTGTCATTTTTTAGTTCTGATGTAATTTGAAAGTGGCTGTTTGCCTTTACATTGTTCATGTTTCATGATGAATGGAACAAAAGAACCAGCCCAAAATGAGATTCTGGTTCCATTGACTTGCATTAAAAGTCAACTATGTTTTCTTCTTCTCCTGTAAAGTTACCATTTTGGAGATACAAGGTTTTGTTCTGACACCAGCGATATGTTGTGTTACAGTGGTGGTGACAGCAACCAGGGGTCACAATGTCTACAGTTGTTTTATTTACCATCGAGTATGGACCAGTGACTTGGCCCCTGTGCTCTGAGTTATATATGTAAGGTTTTTTGGGTGCCAGTTAGCCTTACAATGCTCTGCGTGTACCTCTCTGCCAGGTAAAGATTAAAAAAACAGTCAATAGTCAAAACTAAAACTATGATGAAACAATGTGTCAGACATCAGAGAATGTATTCATAACCGTTCAATTTAACAGCTTTTGTGATGTAGCTTTTAGAGTCAGACGTCTGGTTCCTGTCACCAACCACTCTGAATGACTTATTTCACAAACCACTCTGAATGACTTTGTTTACGTTCTAGAAAATTAATTATGCAGAATAAATAAATTTTTTTAAAAGTGCAATTCCCTTATAACATTGTCTCACTTCAATGAGATGCCACTATTCTCTTTTTCCATAACATAAAACCAACCTGGATGCAGAGACACGTATCAGATTATTTTAACTTCAAAGTGTCCAAAATATGAAACAAAACTGTAAAAAAAAAAAAAAGAAATGTTAGATATGTCCAGAAAAATGTACAGAGCAGTAGATGGGTTACTACTTATAGAGAATGCTATACTTCTATTAAAACATCCATAAAATATCAGAATGCCTCATATTTCAGAAGTACTGATTAAATAGTGTAGGCAGGTAACATATCAATTAAGTATGTTATTTATCATTTAATAACTCCTCATTGTTCTCAAAAAAAGCCCAAAACAATTATGAAGTATAGATATTTTAAGCACAAACTATTTGTGAATAAAATAATAATTTGAATATGACAAATTATATATAAAAGATTTACAATGTTAATGTATATAATACTTATATATAACGATATTTCTGTTGTTGTTCTCGTGCAGACCATCGCTGTCAGTGTGCAATAGCTTCAGTCAGTTTTATGTGATGGTTTGATTCCTGTGTGGTGCTTCATGTGAGAGTACGTCAGAGGTGAGCTGCTGCGGGCTCTCTCACTACTCTGGTATAGAATATAGAAGTATGCACACTACAGTGGAGCCAGGCACTTAACCATGTTGCTCCAGGGTTTTAGTTGCTTTACAGAGGGTCTATTCCCCACCGCACCCGCTGACTGCCCCACTGCCTGCTGAGAAAACACCATCCAGTACATCTCCTGGAAATACACATTGCTGAGTGTAGTAGTTTCTATTTCTGTTACAAAATGCAGTAGCTTTATGTGGCCCTATGTATTTATCTAGTCATCCATGCACTAAAGAAGTGATGTACTCAAAAGTTTTCTAATGTTTCTGTTTACTCTCTTTTTTGGTGATAACTGTGTTGATGAAATTGATATTTTCATATGGAATAGATGCACATTTAAATAATCACTTCCTACATCTCTCTCTCTCTCTCTCTCTCTCTCTCTCTCTCTCTCAGGCTCCTATCTCCAACAGTACTCTATCTTTCTGTGGAACCGATAACTCATCTGCCTATAAGGTGGATAATGGGCTGTTGAATAATGGCTGTTTCCTGGATGCTCTGGGAGTTGTTCCGCATGTCTTCCTCCTCTTCAGCACCTTCCCCATCCTCTTCATCGGTCAGTGGCTTCTTTACCTTGTTTTCTTTGTCATCAACAAAGTTAAGGAGGAGAAATGAGGTCATAGGTCGCTAGTGACCTGACACATGAATATAGGGGTTAAGATAATTACAGCCTTTAGCAGCAATTTCAATTCAGGCGATTGAGGATTACGCTATTGAATCCTTTGCCTGGCCATTTAAAAGTGCTCTGTCAGGAATTAGGTTGTGTGGTAGACTGGAAAAGTTAATGTATTGAATCAGGTCATTTCAGTTCATGGCTGTTTGTAGTAAGCAATATGCTTTCTGTAGGCTGGGGCAGTCAAAGCTCTAAGGTCCACATTCACCACAGCACCTGGCTGCACTTTCCCGGCCATAACGTCCGCTGGCTGCTCACAGCTGCCCTGCTGTTCGTGCTGGTGTGTGAGATAGCAGAGGGGATCGTCTCAGACGGGTGAGCTCTCACTGTGTAATCATTAATAATCATATAAACTTCAAAGTCATAAATTTGAGATCTATCAAGGAGATGTCTTTTAGACATTGTAATAAGTGATGAGTTGGTGTGGTTTTAAAAATAGTACATTGTGTTATGGGCGTGATTATCACAGGGTGGGGGCGATGGGCAAAATATATCACAATATATGTCACAATCACAGAGGTTTTAGATTGTAGACCCGGAGTCATATCAGTTAGACTGCATGCAGGATCTTGCCACAATGTGGACTTCTTACATGAACCTTTCTGTTTCTTCAGGTTTAACCAGTCCCGCCATGTCCACCTCTACATGCCAGCAGGGCTGGGAATACTGGCAGCTATAACCTCTATAGTCTATTACCACAACATAGAAACCTCCAACTTTCCCAACTTACTTTTAGGTATGTATCAGAGAATGTTTTGCAAATGTGTGAGAGACTAAATATAGTCACAAACTCAGCTTGTTGAGAGATTTGGGATATATAATGCACGTCCTAAATGAACTCTTAATTGACCCATCCATGCTCAGCTCACACATTTCTTTTTTTCATAGCTGTTGTGAGTTTGGACGGCTTTACTGAATGCTGGCAAAGACAAAGAGAAATTGTGACCATGTAACATTGAGTTTCCATTTAAAATGCAATGCTACCGAGCTGCACTATGTTGCTGTAGCAAATCAAAGCAGGTTGTTGGGTTGAACAGCATTTTTGGAAAAGCTTGTCTGACCGCAATGAGTTGCGATGTGGGACAACCTACAGCACGTTAGTAAAAATCCCATTCAATCTGATTAGGAACTCAATATTTGTTATAATACATACATTTTGAGTGTGTTATTAATCTAAAATGATATTAATTTTGTCTGCATGATCACACTGTTAGGATAGATTTGATTTGCATAAGCTAACATTAGCACGGCAAATAATTCTATGTCATTGTCCTTTCCAATCTGTTTAGAGCTACACAGTGAACCCAGGCTAAATGGTATGCTACTGAGCCACACTATGTAATTAATTGAATCTAGGCCAACGCTGTAGCAGATAGCACTGCATCAAATATCTCTGCAAATGCAGCAAAGGATGAAACCTGTGCATGCTACAATTTCTCATTATTTCTCAATGGAATTGCTAAGAACAAATGCATTTATGGGTGGAGCATGAACAGGTCAACGGTCTTAAAATGATCAAAAAATGTTATCATATTGTCACATTATATAGAGAAGCCTATTTTACTCCTATAGTGCTTTCTTTTACAGTCATTTCATTTCTAGGTATTAACCAGGTAAGTGTGAGGTACATTAAAGTACTAATTCATATGAATAACATGAGGGTAAGTTCCAAAAGAGACTTAACTAAATGCCCCACAAGTTCTTGTTATTAAGGTATAGACAGTAAAATATTTCAGAATTAGAAAATTATTTGAAGTAACAAGGTGGTAAGTACACATGTACCCACATTAAATTTCACTGTACTGTCACAAGTTTAAGCAGGAAAGTAGACAGTAAAAATCTCTAAGGTGAGGACCCAATAAACAGGTCACTATTGGGACAAAACCTTGTATCTCAATGTTGTTTTTTTTCCTTCTTTTTTTGACATAATTGTAAAAAGGCAGCTGCTCTTTATGTTGTCTCAAAATGTTATGATGATTGGACCAACAGAAGTGATCTACAATGACTTGGAAAAGTCGCAAATTAAAAGTCATGAATGTTTTTCCTTCTCCTGTAAAGTTACCCTTTGGAAGATTCAAGGTGTTTTCTGACAGCAGCGAACATAAAAGTCATTGCTTTCTGTTATAGCTGCATTTCTGTTTACATACAGATATGTAAGACTCTTATGTCTTTGGATCACCTTTTTTCCCAGTACAGCTGTCTAGTATTCACAGATTTTTCTTATGTATATCACTGTTTAAACGTGGCATTACAGTGAAATTTAGTGACCATCTATTTTCTTGCTATAATTTTATCCTAAATAATTACCTAGTACTATAAGGTAAATATGTAGAATCTGTTGGCCATTTCAGTGTAAATTCAAAATAATTGCTTAGTGCTTCGCCTAGTTGGAGTTTGTACCTCACTTTTCTCTGGTTAATACATAGAACTTCAGAGACTGTAAAAGACAGTGTTACCAATTCATGAAGAGAATGACATGCTTTTAGCTTCATTAGCTATACTGAACTAATTTAGTGAGGCTAATTTTCTTTATTCTCACTGTGCTTTTCTGTCATGAAGCGCTACTCATCTACTGGATTTTGGCCTTTGTCACCAAAACTATCAAGTTTGCCAAGTTCACTGAGCATAGCATCGGAGTGGGGCAGCTACGCTTCTGCATCACAGGCCTGCTGGCTTTGATCTATGGGCTTCTACTGGCAGTGGAGGTCAATGTTATTCTACGCTGGGTAAGAGACCATAGGGCCAAGAACAGAGTGCATATGTGAGGGTGTATCTGACGTTGGGTTTCTAGCTGTCATTAGCCAAGTTAATAATTTGGTATCCTATTGCTGTCCTTGACAAATCAGTGCATTGACCAATATACAAAAAGACTATCTGCTTACAAAAATGGATCCACAGCAACTGCTGCTAGATTGGACAAGCTTTACAGAGCACAGACCAAAATCTCTTTCAGCCTAACCTTTGACTGCTAAGAAGTTTAGATGCACTACATTACATTGGGGTTATTCTGCTGAGATACATTGCATTTTTTTCCAGTAATCAAAACTAGACATGTTAGAAAGCACAGCAATATAGAATATGCCACTATTCTGTTGACGTGATTACGTAACCATGTGACCTTTCACGCAAATAGAAAATAAGTATCCTTTTAGCTCTACATGCGCTACTGTTGCTCATTAGGTTGAATGTGATTTTCGCTAATGTTCTGTTAAGCTTGTTCAACCTCAACCTCAACAAAAATAGCTATAAAAGAACGTATTTGTGGGCGGAGCACAGATAGGTCAGTTACATTCTCAGAAGGCCTATAGTTTTTCTGTCTTCCAATTGAAAACCAATCTGTACATTATATAAAATACTTTGGAAACATTTTAACCATGTTTAAAAACAGAAACAACTGAATCCTATTTAAGCTTAGATTGTGAGTTAAAGGTTGGCACAAAATAGGCTCTGAGTGAAGTTTTAAATTATGATAATCTGCTTGTGTCACAAGACAAATGAAATGGCAAGGACACTTACCTATGATGTCCACCATGATCCCCTCTCTCTCTCTCTCTCTCTCTCTCTCTCTCTCTTACGTAATTACGTTCACAGAAACCCTTCTCCATCTAGGCAGGATTAAGAGAACAGTGGCATCACACTAGATGTGCTTTATCTATTTCATCTGTCTGTTTTGTCATGTCTGACTGAGATTCAAACCCTGCATCTGTCCTGACTGCCAGAGGTTGGGGGGGTGGGCGGTATAAATCCCTCGCTTTTGCCCTGCCGTTTAAGCCGTTTAGCAGGAGGTTGAGGTGAATAGAGGTTATGGTTTCTGGATTGTTGGATAATAGTCTATGAGCAGAGTTTCTAGTTTGCATCTGTATGCAGTTATAACCCAACATCTTGAGGGGCACAAAAATGACTGTGTTAAAAGGAAATGCACTGAATTTCTTGCATCAAATGATTGCATTACTTCTGCACTACTAAAATATTGTAGCATCAGTGCAGAAGAAGAACTGGACAACATAGTACTTGCAGTCAAATGCTCTTTTATATGAAATAGCAGCATGGAATCGTCCACATTTACTCCAATATACACAGCTACCGCTAAACTATGGAGCGCTTCTTTGCATGGCCACACTCCCTAAGCTCCCCACAGCAGCACAGCCCATGATGGACACCACAACATATTACATCAACACAGTTATTGCAACTATGTTTATATTATACAGTAGGGACACACTGGGCATTTTTAAGGCCCATTCAGATTCTGAAGCATCAACCTGAAGCTCACACTGTATTGGCTAAATGAACCCATGAAACACACTGGCACATTTCCAGAAAAATTTGAGCTAAAGTCTCAACATGAGTAACATTGTTTGCTTGTTAATTGGGTCAAACTAGCATCTTAAACTCCTAAATGACAAATCAGTTATCTATTTAGTAAGAATAAAAATTAATCAAAGGGCTATATTAAAAGTAAGAGGAAACTGGCTATTCAGTGCAATCAGGTATGCATCATAATGCAAAAGTTTTCGCATGCAAAAGTTGAAACACCCCATTCAGTTTACAAGTTGTATTGATTTAAGTGAACATACAGCGAGTTAGGACATGCTGTAGGAAAATGAACTGACGTAACAGGGTCAACACCAGACCAGGTCAGCAACCAGATAAACCAAACACAATACATGGGCAAAGACGATGACAGAGTCAAATAAACAAGCGAGGGTCATAACCACAAAGCAAAAAAAAAAAACACAAGTAGACTAACCCAAAAGGACAAAGACGAGAACGTAACGAGGGAAACAATGCAAGGCCATAAACAGAACAGCATCCAGACAAAAGAACAGCTCAGTATACACTGACAGATCAGGGGACAATGCTTTGCAAAGCAATAGTACAAACAGACAGGTTTATATACATGGCAATACAGGTGATAGTAATTAGTATTCAGGTGACTGTGATCTGCTGGGTGGTTTGTGATTGGTTGGTGGACTGTCAGAAGGGTTCTGGGAAGTGGAGTCCATAATGGACTGAGCGTTGGAATGAGAAGCAGGAAGTGTGATGCCTGCTTTGTAGGGAACAAACTTCAACAAGGCATTTTCTACAAGTTTAAATGCTGAATTTAACATATAGGGGAAATTTGAAAATGTGCCTTAACTTTTATTTATATATAACGTTTTAACAAAACATATTTTGTCATTCATAAATGAAGTATATCAGTGCACTAGGGCTATGAATCATTGATTTTTATTTTTCATGAAGTGGTTAAATGATCTACAACCTCACGAAATATCAAACATGATCTGATTCAATTTGGTTAATCGTATGAATTAAAACTATTAAAATAAACGGCATGTGTCTACAGGGGCTAGTCACACAGTATTGGAATATGGGCAATATAACATTACACCAAGTTATTTTTGGAGTAATTTGAAAACATTTACATGTTTTATTTATTTTTTCCATTTATACCCAATTTTTCTCACTAATTGCTGGGCAAGTGAAGGGTAGCATATGCTTGCTCTGAGACATCTAAAGCCTTGTTTTGCTGCTAATGAAGCATCATTGGACAGTTCAACACACTTGAATGAGAACACTGATGATTCTATTATTTCAGTTAACAGATGCAGTGTTGGCTGGCATCACACAGTGATAGAGAGGAAAAGGCTGTCCTGCCTACTCAAAAAGAGCAAGACCAACTATGAGCTCTGTAGCTTCAACTTGCTTTCTCCCAATTTTAGGGCCAAAGCTTAGAGAGCTACATCACTCAGAGTCACCACCTTCAGATTCATGCATGACAATGCACTGCCACATTTTTACACCACCTGTGATCAATGCTACTCAGACTCAGTCCTTCAAGGCCACAGCAGTGCACCGTTTAGCTAAATGAGCTAGTTCAGGTTTGCTGGGTCAGGGAAAGCATACAGCTAAGGTGGTCCCGGTGTAAGCGTTAGTTAACCATTTTCACACCAAAGCACTGGCAGTTCTGCTGTCCATATCAATGACCTCTTTAGCCAGTATAGTGATGGTGTGTGAGTAATCCTTCCTGCATCTGGCGCTTGTGTGTTCCAGCGCTACGTGTTCTTCACTCATCCTGCCGAGCAGAAGCCCCCCAAGGACCTGCAGGACCTGGGAGTCCGCTTCCTCCAGCCGTTTGTCAATCTACTATCTAAAAGCACATACTGGTGGATGAACACCTTCATCACATCTGCCCACAGACGGCCCATTGACCTGAAGACGATTGGCAAGCTGCCCATAGCCATGAGAGCCATCACCAACTACCAGAAGCTACGCAAGGCCTTTGATATACAAAAGGTACTTTGGAGGCTGTGATAGAGTGTCACAATATCAGAATTTTCACTTGAATAGCAATAGGGACGATGGTCTGACAGACCTCAAGCTTGTTGTCAGCCTATGGATGTAACGTAAGTTAGCATGACCCTCCAAAACAATAGTGTTTTGCACACTAACTTGTTTTGCTTGTGTTATCGATTGTACTGGACCTTAAAAGAGCACAGGTGAAAAAACAACATTATATCCAGCCCAGAGGGACTGTTATAACAACTCTTGGTCTAAAATAAAGTGCTAAACCTCAAAAATCAGAAATGTGACCAATCATAAAGCAGCCCACATGCTGTCAGCGGCATAACAGAACAAAAACAAACACACAAAACAACGTATTAACCCAAGTTTAATGACTAAAATGTAACTGAGTAGAATGTAGAGGAGTTTATTCACAAATATACCTGAGTAGAAGTAAAAGTATTATCGAAAAAAAAAAACAACTTAAGAAAACACAAATAAGTCCATTTTTCAACATCTGCAAATAAAATATATGTGTCTTTGGATCACTTTCAACATTAATTAGAATCAAAATCAGTTTTATTTGGTAAGTGTACACACATTTAGCATAAAAACAGACTAAATAAGTACATTAAAGATTATATCATCCCTGTCTGAATGAATATTATTTATAAAGTGACATATTATGAAATATTACAAATAATTATATACTTAAATACAGTATATTATCCCTGTCTGAATGAATATTATTTACAATGTGACATATTATGAAATATTACAAATAATTATATACTTCAATACAGTATATTATCCCTGTCTGAAGGGATAAAAAGTCTCTCTAAAATTGTAACTTTTAATGTAAGCAAATGTAAAGAGGTTTTATTCTAAGTGATTTTTTAAAATGATTTCTATTGGCCCAATCATGGTTGAATTTTGACACAATATAAAGGACAACTGTGGTCTTCAAATGAAGTAGAAAAATAGACATGAACAAAAATGAAGAATAGTTGAACAATGTGTGTAATACAAAAGAAAATATTGTTTCAGCACTCTTTTTTCCAATGTCATATAGAGCAAAGCATTCAGCTGCTTGACTTGGTGATTGCCATTATCAGGGAAGCATTTTCCCTCACTGACTGTGACACTGATCTCTGGTGCTGATCAACAAGAATCAAAGATAACCAAGATCAGTAATTGTATTTGTTTTGATCTCAAATTGTGAAAAATCTTACCATAATAATTTTAATAAAGTTATTGTTTTTAAAAAACCCACAGTTTTAACTGCTAAACTGCTGTCCTAATGTAAAGGGCATCCTATTTTGGTAGTATGACTCAAGTGCTGCATATTATTTCAGGCTAATAATCAAACTATTAGAGAAAGACTGACAGAACTATTTTCTGGAATTGCTTAGCGTTTTCCCATGATGCTGAAAGGGAGATAATCATGGTGAGAGTCGTATTGCACTCAGCAGATGTTACACAGGATTAAGCTGTAGCCAAATCAATGACGTGCATGCAGACTAGCTCTGCAGAGGGAAAGAGCTGAAAATTCCCATTTGCTCAACATAGATCTGCATGTCTGCGTTTGTATGTCTGCTTTTGTCGTTCTTTAATTGATGCTTATGGTATTTTTCTTGTGTATATGTGTGTAAAATGAGGCGGGGCGTGGGGTGTGGAATGGAAGGTGGGTGGTGGGGGAGTGCACTGAGAAATGGAGGATTGTCTTTCATTCTTCATCTTTTGGACGCTGGGTTCCTTATAAGACGTCACTCTAAGCTGCTTACATAAGCCTGGACAGGTCCAGCATAGAGTTTGGAAGTTTTGGAAGCGTTATATAAATGTATGACATGAATGACCAAAATATGCTAAGATTACATTTTAAATAATAGCACGATGGTAACATATTTTTCAGCATTTAAATCATTTGAATGTTTACTGTAGTATATATTTATTATTAGTCAGTGAAACTAGAAAAACCCTTTTGAGAGTAAGAAAAACAGTTCACACCTGTCTTGGGGGTCTGCCAGTTGATCCCCTTCAAATCTTTTTCCATCAGTAACATTAATAGAACATATTTTAATGGAAAGTTATATGATTTTACAAAACTCAAATTGAAGTCATTTTTTGTAGCAATTGGTAAGCAAGCCACTATTTATTAAAGTGTTTTTATTATGTTTAAATGCTGTTTTTTATTATAGCAGTTGGACAATTAGCAGCACAACACAGAGTCATAACATTGATAACATTTCACACACAGAGAGCCAACAGTGTCCCGTTTAGTCTGATAACAGAGTTACATAAACAGTGTTTTATTATATTAATTAAAAATAGATAAGTCAATTTCCATCCTGCCAGTGGAACGGCTGTTAGGGGGGCTGCAGAAAGAGGCTACCATGTTGCATAAGATACAGTGTTCATTAGAAAGTAACTTATGAAAGGTATCACTAAATATCAGGAAAAGAAGCAAAAAGCTTTAAAATACACGATGAACACTTTCCTATTCATAAGCGGTTATAAATGTGCTATGAACTATTTATAACATGGTAAGAGTGTTTTGCAGGTATATTTATAAACCTATGAGCTCTAAGCTTCAATAACAACCTTAAAAAGTTCTTCAGTGACTTGTAAACATGATGAAGCACAAGTGTCTCTATTTAATAAATTTCATTTTAAATGGACAGTGCATAAATGAATAACTATAAAGCATCTATAATATGTATTAACAATTCTTACAGCATTATAAACAATTGAAATGCCATCAGTGGGTGATTTGGGTAACGGGACTGATATTTAAATGGTATTATGCTATAAATAACTGATAAGGTACTATGAACTAATTACAGAAGCACAGACACAATATAGCAGTTTAAAAACGTATAGAATTAACTTATAATATTAGACACTATAATTGCTTTGTACAGCATGAACAATTGTTTTCAACATTTGTTTTTCTTACAATGTCCAAATATGACCAGATGGCACTTAATAAACCATACAAGGCAAACTCTGCGAGCTGATGCTGCAATAATAAAAGATGCATACATGCTGATAAACACAAACCCAACACATTAGATTCAGCATTCAAATGTGAATGACCTAAAATAACAATAAATTTACTTGAAGCCCTCACTAATGACATTTTAAATGTTCAGTATGCTTTGTAATTGCTAAAATGTATTATAATTGCTTCATTATTATGTAGGTCCCATTTAGAAGGCATTATAATGAATAGTGACACTTGTGCTGCAACATGCATCTAATTTCATAAAAAAAAAAAAACATGCAGAAAACCCACATGAGTGATTATGGTGAAGTCACATTCACAGTGTTTTGTAAGATTTGTTGTGTAGTGCTGGTAAAGGGGATTGGTCTTTTTATGCCATTAAAATTCTTAAATGTTATCAGTATGACAGACCTTTATTTTTGTGATTCCTGTAGGATTTACTTAATCACTCTCCCTTATCAAATCATGGGTAGTATGTCATGCTAGAGTTTCTAGCCTATTTTGATTTTTTTTTGTATGTTTTAGTACACATATATAGTTTAGAGGATACATTAGAGCTTCACTAAGATATTGACAATTAGCCAATATTAAGGTTACACTGATGTATGTATCGCCAGCCATCCCAAAGACAAAGGCCCAGTGGGATCTTGACATGGGATCCCAGAATGGACACAGTGTGTTATCCCACTGATTAACTTTAAAGTTTCATTTCACCAGGTGTGTTACACATTGGCGTGTTCACACCAATGTTATGTTCACCTGGTCACATAATAAACAGATGAAACAAAAAATTTATGAAATTAGAATTTAGTGAAATACTAAAAAGTATGCATAGTACTCGCAAAACTTGAAAAAAGTGTCCTGCTTCCACATTGTTGACTTTCTGTCAGCTTAATGTGTATGAGCAGTCAACACTGGTTATGGCTTTCAGATTAGCACATCAGTAAAAAGTCTGGTGTTGATCTGTATTAAGTTATCTTTGAATCCCGGTTTTGTGTTATTGCCTGTGATTAAATAGCCACACATTTATAATTACCTTGACATCAGCCAACCCACTCCAGGAGCTAAACCCATACAGATTGCTCTGTGGAAGGGTCAGCAATATTTTCTCTTTATCATCAACTACACCATGAAACATCAGCCTGATTGCAAATTTCAGTAACAGCTACATATCTTGACGTTAGTTTAAGTTATGTGAGCTCTGCTAACATTCTGCCATTAACTGCATTGTTTGCCAGCTAAAGCACGAGATGTTTTTGAAGTTTGAGCTCCTTAAAACTGGTACTAATGACAAAAGTTTTGTATCAGTCACGAGCTGATTGCTGTATGATGTGTGTAATTGCCTGTGTCCTGTTGTCCAGGAGAAAGGTGTCCTCCCAGCGCATGGTTCACGGTGGATATGGCATGCCCTGCGGCAGGCGTTTGGCAGGCCTTTGTTCCTCAGCATCACCTTCCGCTTCCTGGCTGACCTTCTGGGCTTCGCCGGACCGCTCTGTATATCCGGCATTGTCCATCACATCAGCCGCGACAACCACACCATCAAAACCCCGGTACTGCTGCTGCCCACACTTTAAAACAGGGAGAGCACTGTTGTTCATTTCTGCCTTGCACCACTGTTAAGCAGGACAATCATATGTCATATTAATAGTGTAATTAAATCTGGCAATATGTGATTTCAAACACTGTAAACCAGGAGGTTTTTTGAGATGTTTTAGATTTAAACTGTGATTTCTTTTGAAAATGTAGGATACTGAATAATATAGAAAGTACTTCAATTGTCTAGATACAGTAATTTCTTTTGAAGTTATCTGCGTCACGATTTGATCATTGTTACTCTCATGTAAGGCATTCCAGATGTTACTTTTCTCACATAACTCTCTGTGTTCTAATACATCTACATTTTAAGCTTCTTACAAATTATTTGCAACCTGTTAACTTGTAATGCATTAGCATCATATAAAAGTTTGAACTGTTTAACTCTTTTGATAAATTTGGCTTCAGATAAATGTACAAAATGAACTGAGTATGCATAGGTTTCAAATGATTAGGAGGATATTAGAAAAAAAGAAAAAAACAGAAAGAAATGTTATAAATGTATAGAATGATGAATGGAATTGTAACATCCAGTTAGTAGTAATTAAATCTGGAAATAGGTGACATTGATAAAATATAGTGCATTATACTGTATATTATACTCTATAATATTGGGCCCATATATATATATATATATATATATATATATATATATATATATATATATATATATATATATATATATATATATATATATATATATATATACATATTAAGGTTTGTTCCTTGTAGATGATGTGTTAATTTCACTTAGAAAATCAGCAAAACATTTGAGCGAGTGTATTCAAACTTTTGCATAAGAATTCAAAATTTTGAAAGATTGTACAATTGCAGTGCAGCAGGGTTATAAATAAATACAGTTATAGCAACAGCATAACAAAGTAAACAGACTCTACAGGGTGCAGATCTTTCCACTGATTGAGAATGGATTAAGAACCTGAGAAAATCAATAGATCAATAGATGTACTGGTCATTATGGATGGAACTACCAGTATACCCATACATGATATCATTAAGATGAATAACAAACCCTGAGTGTCAAGGGTTAAAAAGACAATAAAAAAGATGCCAGAAAATGTCTTATTCAAATCATTATCCTTGAGCAGCAGACATCAATATTGTCAATGCACGCATGACGTTGAAGCATTAGCTGAAAATGCAGCTTGTCACGTTTGTGTGCTGCAGGTCAAGCTGCTTGGGGTCCACTTCATTTCCTCTCAAGCCTTCTTAGCAAATGCCTACGTGCTGACCGTGTTGCTCTTCCTGGCTCTGCTCCTCCAGAGGACCCTCCTTCAGGCCTCCTTCTATGTCGCCATAGAGACCGGAATTAAACTCAGAGGAGCTATCCAGGTTTTAATATTGAATAATATTTTATACTCCCCTTGTTTATTTATGTGACTGCCTTTGCGATTTTTTTATTACAGTAATATAGATTAATATAATAAGTGCTAATGCTTTGGAGATTACATTCAATAATGAGAACATTCAGAAAAAGTTCAGTAATCCCAAAATGAAAAAAAAAAAAGGTTTTGTGTTTTTTTTTGGTCAGAGTTACTTATCCAAGTAACAATACGTACACTGTGTTCTATCTTTTCAGTGTAAGATCTATAATAAGATCTTGCGTCTGTGCACCTCCAATATGTCTATGGGGGATATGACCATCTCTCAGATCTGTAATTTGGTGGCCAGAGACACCAACCAGCTCATGTGGTTCTTCTTTCTGTGTCCTAATCTGTGGGCCATGCCAGTACAGGTCAGATCACCAACATGTATTTGTCATATCTTATACATGTACAAATACATGTTAAGATACAGTACTTTAAAACTTTAAAACATGCGTATAGTCTGGAGAGTATGTTGTTGTAAATGATGTTTACTTATCATCCACTTCATGAGAAACACCTACCTTGTACTTCCACTCACTGGCCACTTCATTAGAAACATCTACCTTGCACCTTCACTCACTGGCCACTTCATTAGAAACATCTACCTTGTACCTTCACTTACTGGCCACTTCATTAGAAACACCTACTTTGTGCTTGCACTCACTGGCCACTTCATTAGAAACATCTACCTTGTACCTTCACTTACTGGCCACTTCATTAGAAACACCTACTTTGTGCTTGCACTCACTGGCCACTTCAGTAGAAACATCTACCTTGTACCTTCACTCACTGGCCACTTGATTAGAAACATCTACCTTGTACCTTCACTTACTGGTCACTTTATTAGAAACACCTACCTTGTACCTTCACTTACTGGTCACTTTATTAGAAACACCTACCTTGTACCTCTGCTCACTGGCCACTTTATTAGAAACACCTACCTTGTACCTCCACTTACTGGCCACTTGATTAGAAACATCTACCTTGTACCTTCACTTACTGGTCACTTTATTAGAAACACCTACCTTGTACCTCTGCTCACTGGCCACTTCATTAGAAACACCTACCTTGTACCTCCACTTACTGGCCACTTTATTAGAAACACCTACATCTATTATCATGTGCAATTTATCATCTACGCCATTCACCATAAGTCAGTTTCTGACCATAAGTTGTTTTTCAGATATTATTTGGGTAGTGGTCCATTTTCTTCACAGCAGCAACGCAGACATTGTAGTGTGTATAGTGCTGGTATGAGTGTATCAGGCACAGCGTTGTTGCTGGAGTTTTTACACAAGTCAGTGTCACTGCTAGGTTGAAAGTGGACAACTAGCCAAAAATATCCAGATAACAGTGGCTCTGGTCAGAAACTGACTGCTCATTAAGGGCTACAAAATAGCTCAGGCAAATTATGAGGTGCAGTCCTACTAATAAATTGACCAGTGAAAAGTGTGTAAAAACAGCATCACCTCTGAGAAAGCAGCAGAGCAGTATGTTGCGTGTAACATGTTCACCTGCTTTTCATTATGATTTTTTTTTCTTCACAGATCATTGTTGGCGTGATGCTGCTGTATTACCTGTTGGGTATCAGCGCTCTGATTGGAGCAGCAGTGATCACTGTTCTGGCCCCCATGCAGTACTTTGTGGCCACTCAGCTTTCGCATGCACAGAAAAGCACACTGGTGAGAACGTCATCCCTTATATGGTTTACACTTCGAACGGGATGAAGTGCTGACCTTAAATAGAAAAGGTGTTAACCTTGCATAATATTATGCATATAAAATTTACACCAGTTGACAGAAAGACGTATACAGTCTTAGTTACAAGTGGTACAAGGGAAGATTGCTGCGAACACATTCATGTATTTGATTGTACATTATAAAACTTTCCTGTACAGTTAACAAAAATGTCCTGACTTTGTGAGAAACTAGAGAAGAACATGACTCGCATACAGGGCCAACAAAATAGCTCCATATTTCATTTTTTCAGAAGTGAAAGTCTTTTTTGTTGAGATTAGGATTAGGTTTATGGTTAGACTTAGAAAAGTTTTATTACATGTAGATACATATATTTTTTCTGTCCAAAGAAAAATCATGTATCTCCAAAATGGTATTTTTACAGGAGAAGACAAAAAAGTTTATTACATTCAGTGTAAGTTAGTGTAAAGAGATTTTATTCCAAGCTGTTCTGGAGCATTTCTGTTCGTCCGCTCATCATAAAATTTTCACATAAGGGAAAAGAAAAGCTACTGTGTTTAAATGATGCAGAAAGACAGAAATAGGGGGGGGGGGGGGGGATTGAGATTTTTTAATTCTTTTTTTTTTGGGACAGTTATGATACATGAATTCTGTGCACAAGTCATTTATTTAATATCCAGTCACTATGGCCATCGAGTATGTTGAATATGTTTACACAGAAAACATATTCAGCATTAAATTATGCTAAAGCCTTAGCTACTAAATGTGCAGTAGGATCTTGGCGAAGGTGGACACAGGGCAGAGGCCATGATATACACTACTAGAAATGGTCTTTATTAACACTAGCAGACAGGACATGTGAAAAACAGCTGAACACCAGGGAAGCTCACTTCTAGTCCTCACACTTAACTCACCTTAATTCCCTGACACAGAATAACACCAATAACACATACCTTTAACTAACAGACTACAACATTAACAACAAGAAAACATTTAATGTCCCTCTAGTGGTTGATGTGCACAGCACAGCTCTGCATATCATTCCTCTAGAGCTCCTTCTGTGAACTCAAGCAAGTGGCAGCCTCTGCAGTACTCAGTGTGTCAGTGTCTCCATCCTTTGACTTTATTACAGCTGCCGTTCTTTGCCGGAGACTTTCAATTAATTTTTTTTTCAATGGAATCTGCAGGAATATTTATCCACACCTCCAAAGTTCAGTCTTAGTCGTTGGTCACATTTTCTGCTTCTCACAGACTTCATAACTCAATTAATTGTCTGAAAGCGAGTGTGTGTTTGTGTGTCTTGCAGGAGTACTCTAGTGAGAGACTGAAGAAGACTAATGAATTGCTGAGGGGCATTAAGCTGCTGAAGCTATATGCCTGGGAGCACATCTTCAGGTCCAGCGTTGAAGAGACGCGGCAGAAAGAGCTGACCAGCCTCAGAGCCTTCGCTCTATACACATCTCTGTCCAGTGAGGATTCCACCTGCACGCTTGGCATACATGCATTCATATTTCCAGTCAGAAGTCTTTGAAGTCTGAGTTATTGTATTTCATATAAATACATATCTTTTTTTAACCTATTAAACTTTGGCAATGCTTTATTTGGAGTGGTTCTTTGTAGATGATTAATAAACTCTTAACCGAGTATCAGTAACACATCAACAACATAGTGAAGTAGCAGTAGTGAAGTAGTTGAATACACTGGAGTAAAGATCTTGTAGATGTTCTGTTGATACATTACTTATGTTAAGCAGATGTGTTGTTAATATGTTACTTCCATTACACAAAACCTAACCTTAGCCAGAACCTAACCCTAACCCTGGCCCTAATCCTAACCTTAACCTAATCTTAACCCTCATATTTTTTTGACATGTTACTGAGAGTCTGTTGAGTGCTTGTTTCATCTAAATAGGACCACTCAAAATGAAGTGTCATCTAAACTTTTAAGGCCTGTATGTGGGACTAAACTTAAATCCCACACTTAAGTCTTATAACTACAGAACTCTAAAGTATATGTCTAAAGTATAATAACTGAATAATAAGCCTGCTGCTTAGGGGTTAACCACTTGAACACTAAATTTAATCAAATTAAATAGATACTAATCTTAATATGTGACTCTTAGTACTTAAGTGGTTAATAATTAAATGTGCCTTTTCCCCCTTTCAGTTTTCATGAATGCAGCCATTCCAATTGCAGCAGTTCTCACTGTAAGTGCATTGCTCTTTTTCAAACTTTATTCCTTTACCACCCCATACTGTATTTGTTACTATCTGAATTATCTACTGTTGTCTTTAACCTTCATGCTTTACCACAGCGATAGAAATGCAACGTATTTCTGACCAGTTATAGATAATATAGACAGCCCAGATTGAAAAGTCATAGCCTGGATGTTTACACTCAATAACAATAACAACATATTGTGCTGTCGTGCATATGAGCAGATTTTGTTATGCCATTATCATGAGATGAATTGGTACAGGATTAGTATTACTGAGGCCGTGTTTACACTTGGCATTAATATATTCCTGGGTGATCGAATCCTGAGTGGACAGACAAACCACACTTGGAGGCGGTCAGGGACACATATGATCACATGACACGTAATGTGAATAACTGTGTCATTGCAGCAGCGACGAAAGCAGCTGTATAGCTTATTTCTTCATCTCCTATTCAGCCTGTACATTTAAGCAAACAAGGACTCACAGCACATTTCCATCAGACAAAAAACACTCCAGTCATGATATCCAACCACAAATGATGACTGGACACCTATGCAAGACTCATGGAAATGTCAACTATAAATGAGTATAAGTCTAGCTATCTACTTATGATTACATCACTTTAGACAGATGCTAATACTAAGCGTGAACAGGGCCTGCACCAACCTCTCGCAGATTCATACTGGATTACAATCACAAATTTGGGAATTACTTCAATTGTATGACCTTCCCATGTAAAACTTATAAAGCTCCAATGGGGCTTTACAAGATATAAATGAATCCCATTTTCATTTTGCTGTGCAGACATTTGTGGTGCATGTACACGTGCACAGCTCAGCCGACACTGACCTGTCTCCCGCTGTGGCCTTCGCCTCTCTTTCACTCTTCCACATCTTGGTCACACCCCTCTTCCTGCTTTCCAGCGTCCTGCACTCAACGGTTAAGGCTCTTGTAAGGTGACTGACAGTCTCTGGACACTCAAGTTCCAATGGCTATTGTGCAGTTATGTAACAGCTCTGTATTAAAGCCAGAAATCATCCAATTAGAAATCACTGCCGGGGGCATTTGTTTTTTAGTACTGTAATAATAGAAGCTTTAGAAACGACAGTGTACTATCTATAGCATGCAGTATATATGTTTGTCATGCTATCTGATAGTAAACACAGATCTAATCCAGGGGCAGTCTTGAGCTTGTTTCACTGAGCCCTGATTATTCATGCTTTAATATAAAGTGGACATAAAAGCAATATTATGGCAAAAATAAATACATTTCAGAAAGCAAACACAGTTTTCTGCAGATACACACGATCGGCTCAGACATGTTTGCTTGCTTCCTTAGTTTTGCACTGGAGCCAAGAGGCTAGTGTAGCTAACAAGCAATGGGAGCTTATAGACACCAATTAGCATCATGCACATGCCACACAGTGTCGACTTGCATACATTTATTTTAACCTGCACATTGCAGAGCAGTGCTAAAGCACCAAAGGTGGTGAAGCATTTGCATTGTTTATCTTTTTCTCTGCCCATCCCAGTGTGCAAAAACTGAGCGAATTCCTTGCCAGTGGTGAGATAGAACTTGGTCAAGAACCCAAAACACCTCCCCCAACTAATACAAGTGACCAGAGCCAAATCAAGTCAGTTGTAAGTACCGATAATAATCATCTTCAAATTTCTTGCCATTTGTTCAAAAGAGGCGGTTTTACTATGTGTGTGTTGAGATATATGTACACAACTGCTGAGCCTGTTTGGAGTATTAGTTTTAAGATTAGGACTAAGAGGACTACCTGTCCTTTCCCAGTACATGCTGCAGCTCCAGGCCTCAAAGCTGGTCAACCGTAAGAACAAAGCTAAGCAGGATGAGAACAGCAACTTACCTCAGCAAGACCAAGAACTGAGCGCTTTTGCTGCCAAAGATGAGAATATCTGCATCAAGGTAAGAGATTGGGAGGTGTGGGAGAAGGTCAGATTGAAGTGCTGCTGTCTCATTGTCACTGCTAACAAATCAATATTCAAGTACAATACGTTTATCATGCTTATAGATCGTAAATGGCTATTTCACCTGGACTCCAGGATGCCCCACTTTGACCAACATTGACATTAAAGTTCCTTTTGGTAAGTTATTATTTCTCTTGACATACCAACCATTTCTCCAGCCTCAAATGCTTATTATTATATAGCCACTTTTGCTAAATTGGACAACCTTGAAGAAACGTCCATTGTTGTATCATGTGTGATTTCTTTTTTCATGGATAGGTCATTTACATTCTCATATTTTGCTGTTACCCAGAGCAGCTTATAATTTACTCATGATAGGTAGGCAATGCAATTTTAAGGCCAGCGTACCAAAGATGCTGCGCAATGTCCACAATTTTAAAACCGTTGTTTGTAATGAAGGCACACCACTGCTAAAATTCAGCATTGACACACAGACACGTTCGGCATTGTTCAACTATCACTAACATTGAGCATTGGCACACAGTAAATCTTAGCATTGTTCAGCTTCTCCAAGTGCCACAGAGCAGCACTCATTATTTTCTTATTATGATATTAAATGAAATGTAGATTACAACCAACAGAAATCCATGGTCAGGGACATAAAGATTGCACTTAAAAAAGGAAAATAAAAACACAAACCAGCAAACTTTGCTAGCCTTTTTTTCCACCTTGTACCTTTTAGCTGGAAAACGGTGACTTGTAAAGAGTTGGTTAGCTGATAATAAATAATAATGTGCTTATCACTACAATACATTCTGTGTGATCTCTTGATCTCTATGCAATCTGCAATTTGACACGTCACATCCAATATGCTTTAGCCTTAACGAGTCTAGCCTAACAGCTCTAATTCGAATGCCATGATGTGCTTACCCGGGGAGGGAATCGAACCCCAGTCCGCAGTCAGGGCAGCGATAGTACCTACCATGCTGATATTTTCTTAATGATTTCTTACTATGGTGTGCATGTGTGTTTCAGGTCAGTTGACAATGATTGTGGGTCAGGTTGGATGTGGCAAGTCTTCTCTGTTGCTGGCAGCTCTGGGAGAAATGCAAAAAATCTCAGGAAGTGTCACATGGAACAGGTAACAGATCCGCCAAAACAGTGTCTTGCTTATCAATTTGATTCTTACTTTCATTATTGAGTTTTTAACTTTGTACTGTTCACTTAAGGCAACACTTGTCACATTACCATTACCGTTAGCTGCCATGATAGATGTCATAATGTTTGACGTCATAACAGATCACATTATGTCATTACTGTCTTATGTCATCAATGTTACTGGCATCAATAACATGACACAAATCTGTCAAGATGACTCATGACAACATAACATCTACCATGACATGTTAATGGCATGGTTATGCCAATGTTACATAGCAGAGCCTGAATAAAGTGTAATCAAACTTTATTAGAAACCCCTAATCAACTTGCAGTTACAGGCTGTAGCCCATCTTTTAACCCTATATGGCCAAAGAACAGCTCAGCCAGTTTGCACTGAAGTCTCTGTAGTTCTGAATAACGTTTAGTGAGTGAAAGCCTGGGCAAAGTGGTTAATGCACAGCCTGTGTTAGCCATCCTCTAGCTCTTCATCAATGGTCAGTTGACCACAGAGCCACTCTTGGGTGGATATTTTTGGAAGGACCTTGGTCGTGCTGTACTATGTCAGTGTCACTGCTGTGTTAAGAATAGTCCACCACCCAAATAATGCATCAGCGGTCCTGAGGTCAGAAACTAACCAATGATGAATCAGGAGGGAGGCTGATAAATTGTGCATGACAGTCTGCAACCGTACAGGTATATATCTTCAGATAGACCTCAGAATTTCCTTTCGGAGGGACGGATATCATTTTACTGAATTGCTCTTGTGCTGACCTGAGTATAAATGGACACTGAGTGTATATACTATATACATTTACCTCACAGATTACCAGATCAGGACGAGGAGGGAAATGAAAGGTAAAATTCACATTTTAGGTTGCTTTTGCATTAAATTAGTATTGAAAAGTATGTCAAAGGGTTTGTTTATTTATTTATTTATTTATTTTCTCTCCCTAGTGTGTTTGTTAATCATGTTGCAGGGGCAAAATCACCTGAGTAAGTAAAGCACTTTGTAAATTATTCATTCTATTTCAATGTGACTAAACAGTGTTATGGAGGGATATCATGACTCTGATTTGCAGCAAAAGATATCCAGTGGCTTATGCGTCTCAGAGGCCTTGGCTCCTCAATGCCACTCTTGAGGAGAACATCCTGTTCGACATGGCCCCCAACGAAAAAAGGTACGGCCTGGTACAGCTTCAGATAGTACAGTAAACAGCTGTTCTTTACGTTTTTCTTCTCATGCTGGTTAGTCATGTGAAAAGCCAGCGCTGTTGAAAGGCACACTGTGTTTCAGCGGAGAAATCACACCACTCTGCACAAACACAATAACTCATCCTGCTTGTTTTAATCTCCACCCCGAGGCCAAATTGAATCGTCTTTATCTACCTAACAAACCGCTTCCTGGAAAATGAAAAAAAAAAAGATCCCCTGTCCCTTTTTAATGCATGTTTTGGTGAAGCTGTGAGGAAAAAGATTAGAGCGGGTGCACTGCATGAAGTCTCAGAATTGTTATGTAATGACAGCTGGGTAGGACACACTCTGTTTTTCATACATGGTCTCACGAAAGTCCATGAGATTTCCTCATTAAGGGACCTACATGCCCAGTGAAATCTCCACAATCAGAAGGCAACTGAGACTCAGGAATTTTGCTACTGGCGAGCCACGTCGGTTTCATGAGCTGCTATTATTTGATGGCTCAAATAAAAAGAAAGAGAAGCCTTCGACGTCTTTGGAGAAGTGGAAATGCTAACTGTAGATGGTACATTTAACTGATTTTAATGGAATCATATCACTTCTTTCCTGATAACAATATTGAAACGAAGCGTATTATCTGATACTAATTTCAGTACTTTTTCTTTAACATCTATTAAGCTATATGAGGTATTTTAAATTTAAGCATTTAAGATGAGCATCAAAAAGCTCACAACACAGCTAACAACTTCAAATCACGTAGTGTGAGTGAGTGCTCTTTCAGGATAGATTTGTTACGAGAGGGTCTGGCTTGCAATCTCTGTTTTAGGTCATCCCAAAGATGTTCACTGGGGTTGAGGTCAGGACTATATGCAGGCCAGTCAAGTTCTTACACACCAGAATCACCCAGCCATGTCTTGGTATGCTGAAGCATTAAGATTTCCCTTCACTGGAACTAAGTGGCCTAGGCCAATCCCTGAAAAACAATCCCGTAGCATTATCCCTCCTCCACCAAACTTTACAGTTGACACAGTTCAGTTAGGCAGATAACGTTCTCCTGGCATTTACCAAACCTAGAGTTGTCCATCAGACTGCCAGACAGAAAAGCATGATTCACCACTCACAGAATACGTGTCAACTGCTCCAGAGTCCAGTGGCAGTGTTCTTTTTTCGCTTGTCTATATATATATATATATATATATATAATACACACACACACAACATACTCCAGTCTCACTGTAGTTCTACAATTACATGCTGCAGTCCATCTGCTTCTCAGTATAATTTGTTAGCCCCCTTTTACCCTCTTCTTCAATTGTCAGAACCACAGAGCAGGTACTGTTTGGGTGGTGGATCATTCTCAGCACTGTAGTGACACCCTTGTGGTTGTTGTTTGTTAGTGTGTTTTGTTTCCTTTACAAGTGAATCAGACACAGCAGTGCTGCTTGAGCTTTTAAACACTATGTCCACCCACTGTCCACTCTATTAGACACTCCTACCTTGTTGGTCTACCCTGTAGATGCAAATTAAGAGACAGTAGCTCATCTGTTGAGGCACAGTTTGTGTTAGTCATCCTCTTGTCCTTCATCAATGGTCGCAAGACACTGTTCACATGGGCAGCTGGATAGTTTTGGTTGGTGGAGCATTCTCAGTCCAGTGGTGTCAGTGTGGTATTTAAAAACAAGGAGGTATACTTAATGAAGTGGCTGCTTGGTGTATACATGTAAAAAGTAGAAGAATGATTTTACATGATGAATAACGATGTGCTTTTCATCTACTGTGGTTATTTTCAGGTATAAGGAAGTGATTGAAGCCTGCCAGCTGCAGCCTGACATTGACACCCTTCCTCAAGGAGATCAGACTGTGGTTGGAGAGAGGGTAGACCAGGTTTATACAAGCTCAATAAGACCTGAGTGTGTGCATTTCTTTGTGTGTATATACTCACTCTTCTGTCTCTTTCTAACAGGGAATCATTCTGTCCGGAGGTCAGCGGCAGCGCATCAGTGTCGCCAGGGCACTTTATCAGGAAACCAGTGTAGTGTTCCTGGTAAGTCCAGCAGAAGACCAGTGCCTTTTAGCATCACATGCTGCTCCTCAGGCTACACTTACAGAGCTGTGTGCAGCGTGCTGGCAGGTTGCTTGGCCAGTGTTCTGACTTACAGTTTTTTGTCCAGTATAGAAGGCCTCTAAGGTCCATCGAAATCTGTTTGGTCAGTTTGAGTTATTGCATTAACCCTTAACTACAAAAGCCTGTGCTGGGGCTCACATTTCAGTTCCTCACTCTCATGCCACACTGTGCAAAAGTCAGAGATTGCAATAAATTCATTTAGTTCCATTCAGATTTCCAGTTATTTATTTATTAGCATAAGAAAGGGAAAGTCAAAGTAAAATAAGCAAAAAAAAAAGCCATTTCCAAAACTCGAGCTCAAAAAATGATTACAGGATACAGAGAACTTCTAACAACTGTGCAAGACCTGGCAGACACCAAAACTATCACTGTCAGATAATCAGCACTTAAACCTTTCATCATGGATAGATAATCAAGCTCCACTCTTGCTTCAAATCTGCAGGTGTTTCACTTCATCCTTCCACTGTGAGATGACAGCAGAGGCTGTGGGTCTGAAAGGATGTGAAGCTGCCGAGAAAGAAAATTTGCACTAGAACAGAAATTGAGATGTCCGATAAACCGATGGGCCTAAATTTGTAATTATGATTATTTGAATCGTGAGAAGCAGAAAAACAACCAACTTCAGAAACAACAGACTGAACTTTTTCTGTTAAATATGTTTTCTGCATTTTCTGAAATAAGGTGCATACTGGCTATTTAGAACCTATAAATATGAAAAATGGACTGATCTTTGCACTGTAGTGTACATATATAGTTACAATCATATGCAAAATTGTCAATACCCCATGGCAATTGGCATGGTTTTCCAAGTAAAAATAGCACATCCTTTGCAGAGAACACACTTCAATATGACACTTTAATGCACAATTTCTGTTTATTTGCTTAGTTTAACATATTGAAAAAAAAATAAAAATAAAACAAAATGTAAAATGCACCATTACTTTTGTACAGGCTTTATATTTTAGATTGTCCAGTATGTTAAATTCAGCAAATAAACAGTTACTGTGCATTAGAATGTGCAGGAGCATGCTCTCTGTTTATGTGTTAGCTAATTTATACTTAAAAAATCAAGAAAGCATGTAATTTGACCAACTTTTGCATATGACTCTATATAACAGTCCCGTTACGGCTTATAAAGAATTCACTGAACAGTAATAATTGGAACTCGATGTGGGCTTTCCTGTCTGCAGCCATGCACATATATTCCGAACAAAATTCAAAGTGCTTATTGTCAGAGTAATAATAACAGCCACTGAAATAGTATATGAAAAAGTATATTCCTGTGCTTTTGTTTGGTTACTCACATTATTTATTCTTTAGCTTTGTTAGATCAGGTTCTGTTCAAATCAAAACAAATGAACTGACAGCATTGCGAGTGGATTCAAAGGATATAACCACGTAAATAAACATTAAACATTTAAACAATAAAGTTTAGCAGGACTGACATGTAGTAACAGATGTCTCCATCACTTTTCTCAGGATGACCCGTTCTCAGCCCTCGACATCCACCTGAGTGACCACCTGATGCAAGAGGGCATTCTGAAGCTGCTCAGACAAGAGAGGAGGACAGTGGTGCTGGTGACCCACAGACTGCAGTATTTACCACATGCAGACTGGGTGAGATCCAAACTCCTCTTCGCATGTCAACCAGCACCAGAACCCAAGAACAGTGAAGCAGAGCATAAAATTACAGAACATACAGCTTTTGCGTGATGTAAAATGGCATGACATGACATTACAGTACAGTAGCCTACAGTACTTAAATGTTCTATTTTTAATCCTTCAGATCATAGCCATGAAGGACGGGACAGTCCAGACTCAAGGGACCTTAAAGGATATTCAGTGCGCTGAGCCTGAGCTGTATGAACACTGGAGGACCCTGATGAACAGACAAAACAAGGTTGAGAGGCACAGACACACCAAGCTGTTGATTTAAAACACTGGACAAGATGTCCTAATCCAAAGAAACACACCCTACCCTATTTCTTAATGTCTGAATAAGCTAAACCAATGTGTTATGGACTGAAAGTTCAGAATGCAAACTTTTAACAGAATGTACTGATTTGTATCAATGAGCTATGAAGAATAATTCATATAAAATTACAAATTACAAAACCAGTGAACAAGTCAGTCATAATGAAAGTCCATATGTATTAACTTGTTGATTGCCACAGGCCTCTGCAGTGGACTATGATTTGTCTAATTGTACATAGCCATGAGAGTCCTAATGATGCAATGACATCTTCTGTTTAATTAGTTTAGCAAGGATTTTGAGTTCCACCAATTTTTCAAAATGTTCTCTACAGTTCAGGCATTTAGACGTAAAATAATGGTAAAGAAAACATTTGTGGACTATCTATCTATCCATCCATCCATCCATCCATCCATCCATCCATCCATCCATCCATCCATCCATCTAATCACCACTACTGTGAACATTTCTGACCACTCTGGAGTCTGTTTATGTCTCCTCTCCTAGTAAACATGTAGTCTGGTTTACCGAAGAAGGTTTACTGTAGGCTGTTTATTTTAACCTTCCCTCAGGAGAACAATGTAGAGCTGAAGAGGAAGAGTTTCAGGAAACCCATGTACTCCACAGACACCCTCGCCACAGAGGACGAGGATGAAGGTAAACTTTCAGCCACTCAGCAACTCACTGAAGACTCACGCACATTTCTGTCTCTACTTCATTTCTACACTGAAAAAATGATGCATTGATGTTGAAAATGTGCAACCGCCCCCCATTACACCAAATTTGCACCCTATTCATATTGATCAGATATAACAGGCAGGCATATGTGTGTGTTATAACTGCTTATTGATGATTGTAAAGTCCTTATGAAAGAAATAATAATCATTAAACTAATTATAAAACATTTATTAGGATAGTCTTTTTGTAAAATGGTGCCACGATAAAGCTCACAAGTGAGAAGTGTGACTAATGACCCATTACCTGATGCGACTCTGACATCAGGCAATGGGTGAATAAAGGAAGTTAGTTACTCTCTGTGCTGCTGCATCACTTTTGACACGTGTATGTCCTCACAGCTGCATTGTGCTCTCTATCTGTTTGTTGTTTTCTTCATCTATGTTGGCTTCCCCTGTGTGGACTTGTGGGATATGACCAGCCTCTCACGTTACTGTCAGGCAGGCTAAAGGTCTGGATTGAATAGCATGCTTTCCTCTATCTTCTCTAACAGAATGAAGGCCACACAGCCTGGGGATATTAAACATTCTGAAAAACGTCACTTTTCTCAGTTCAGGTTCTTACATGACCCTGATGACGGCCACTGAATCTGTTTTGGGACTCTGCACTCTGTGCTTACCTACCACATGGCTTATGTGATGTGTTATAATGCATGTGAAACAAGTTTATTTTTAAACAATAACTAATCCGAAACATTTATCTCTGTGATGAATTTCATGGTAATGCTCTGAATCCTTAAATCCCACATCCTGCATTTTTTCTGGTCATTGCCACCTGTTTGTGTGCTTGTATTTACCAATAAACACACAACAATTACACCTTTGTAGTTGGGCCATTCTCCAGCCTTTCTTTAACCAGGCTGCTTTTGTTACTTTGCCTTTAATGATGATGCACTGACCAGCCACTTCATTCAGTGCAATTCCTTGTTTCTACGCTCATTGTCCATTTTATCAGCTCCACTTACTATATAGGTGCACTTTGTAGTTCTACAATTACAGACTGTAGTCCATCTGTCGCTCTGCATACTTTTTTAGATCCCCCTTTTACCCTGTTCTTCATTGGTCAGGACCCCCATGGACCCTCACATAGCAGGTACTATTTGGGTGGTATTTAATGAACTCCAGCAGCACTGCTGTGTCTGATCCAATCAGACCAGCACAACACACACTAACACACCGCCACCACATCAGTATCACTGCAGTGCTGAGACTGATCAACTATCCAAATAATATCTGCTCTGTGGTGTTCTCTGAGGGTCCTGACCATTTAAAAACAGCTTGAAAGGGGGATAATAAAGTATGCAGAGAAACAGATGGACTACAGTGGACCTGATAAAATGGACATTGAGTGTAGAAACAAGGTGGGGTGTTTGATGTAGTGGCCGGTTGGTGTGTAATGCATAATACAAAGCATGTAAAATGTAGAAGCAGTCCAGCCTGAAACACTTCAGTGTCACTGGGTGGAGCGAAAGTGCTGTAGGCTGAACAGGTGGGCACGTGTAAAACGTAAAGTTTTTCATGACATCACAAACGAAGTGATTTTAAAAAAGGGCTGCTTTTGCAGCCTTATTTCCTTATATCGACTGTACAGACAATCAGACACTATTTCTATCAGACACTATTACTGTTCACACACTATTTTATTGCAATAAAGCAAAGACAAATTAGTTTTCCATGACATGTACCCTTTAAAACAACTGCCACATAATACAGGTCATATAATTTACTGTAGATGCCTTGAAAAACTTAACACCTTGAAAACAAATCACCCAAGAATTGAAAAATATGTTGAATGGGGCAAATTCTATTTTTCTTCATGAGATTAACGTTCTCACCTAGCATGCTGTAAACTGGATCATCGAGCTTCTTTCTAGACAGTGCACCTTTCCTCTCTAACCCAGCTGCATGGCCAATAATCCACAGTGAACAGGAATGCTCCATTGCTCTGTCAGTAAAGGCTGTTTTTCAGTCGGTTAATATGGCCATTAGTGGGACAATCATGATTTATCAACAAATAAAGCCTTTGAGGTTCTTTTCAGCCTTTTTCAGACTCTGTCACTTGTTCTAGAACTACACCAAACTGCACTTCACATGGAATAAAGCTTTGCTTTCCACCATGTGACCAACAGATGGCTCCATGACCACAGATGAGGACAGCCTGACAGTGGAGCTGAACCAGAGGGCCACTATCCCATGGAGCTCATTTGGGATGTACCTGCGGGAGGCCGGCCTCCTTCTGCTTCCCCTGCTCATCCTCTCTCAGCTCACCAAACACTCGCTCATGCTGGCTATAGACTACTGGCTCGCTCACTGGACCTCTCAGGCCATCGCTGCTCGAATAGACAGCTTTGATAACAACTGCACCGTTACACAGGTGGAAGAAAGCACAATTAAATTATTAAGCATACCCAGTTAATCCCAAATATAGTATTATATTTAAAATATAGTAATATAACAATATATTTATACATGGTATATAATCCCAAATATAGAACTATATTCATACATTATACATTCATTATAAATGAAACTTACTTTACTTATGAGTCTCAGAAAACACTCACTTTTGTTCAACTGGCCTGACTTGGGAAGCTGTGTCATTTTATGCCATATTATCAGTGTTATGTCTCCACAAGTCTTTTCACCTCGCAAAGCTTAACATAACAGAATGTCTAAATAGCGGTGTCGCCTGACATTGATATTATGTCAATTTGACATCAAAGTTGGAAAATGGAAAAGTTGTAAGATGTTGTGAAGAGTTTGGCCACAACACTCAAGCGTTATTGATAACGGCATTGGGTCTGAAACCCAATAAGCAACTTTATTTCAGCCGCAGGTTTGTATACTTAACAATTTGACATGGTTTAAGGCAAATGTAAGATGATGTAGTCATGAAGTTTACATAGTGCTAATTGCTGCGGTACAAGCTTCCAGTGCTAATTGCTGCGGTACAAGCTTCCAGTGCTAATTGCTGCGGTACAAGCTTCCAGTGCTAATTGGTGGAGTACAAGCTTCCAGTACTAATTGGTGGAGTACAAGCTTCCAGTACTAATTGGTGGAGTACAAGCTTCCAGAGCTAATTGGTGGAGTACAAGCTTCCAGAGCCAATTGGTGGAGTACAAGCTTCCAGTGCTAATTGGTGGAGTACAAGCTTCCAGTGCTAATTGGTGGAGTACAAGCTTCCAGAGCTAATTGGTGGGGTACAAGCTTCCAGTGCTAATTGGTGGGGTACAAGCTTCCAGTGCTAATTGGTGGGGTACAAGCTTCCAGTGCTAATTGGTGGGGTACAAGCTTCCAGTGCTAATTGGTGGGGTACAAGCTTCCAGGGCTAATTGGTGGGGTACAAACTTCCAGTGCTGATAGGTGCAATACAAGCTTCCAGGGCTAATCGGTGGGGTACAAACTTCCAGTTTTGGTTAGCTACATTTACTTTGTAGCTTCAATGCAGAACTAAAGAAGTAAAGTTGAGAAACAAAAATATATCTTGGTTGATCAACACCATTTTGGGTAAAAGAGGAAAATTGTGTAAATTATTGGACAAAAAAACAAAAAAACTTGGCAATCATTAAATTTTCATGTTAATATGTATTTAGCTGGTATTTTAATCTCTCTCTCTCTCTCTCTGTCTGTCTCACTTTCTCTCTCTCTCTCTCTGTCTCGCTTTCTCTCTCTCTCTCTCTCTCTCTGTCTCGCTTTCTCTTTCTCTCTCTCTCTCTCTCTCTCTCTGTCTCGCTTTCTCTTTCTCTCTGTCTGTCTCGCTTTCTCTCTCTCTCTCTCTCTCTCTCTCTCTCTCTCTCTCTCTCTCTCTCTCTCTCTCTCTCTCTCTCTCTCTCTCTCTCTCTCTCTCTCTCTCTTTTTTTTTTTTGCCAGGACTGTGTGTTCAGTCACTCTCCGTACCTGCAGGTGTTCTGCATGCTGTGTTGTTTGGGTATAGTGTTGTGTCTGGTCACCTCTCTGGCAGTAGAATGGACCGGTTTGCGAGTGGCCAGGGAGCTTCACTGCAGTCTCCTCCGTACCATCGTCCTCGCACCTATGAGGTTTGTGTTGGGAAATGACTAAAACATACAACAGCATTATGACCACAGAACATTCACTGCACATAATGGCTTAGATATGAAATACATAATGATAAGACGTGTGTCATTTTACAGGCTCTTTGAAATAACTCCTCTTGGAAACATTCTCAACCGATTCTCTGGTGACATCAATACCATCGATCAGGTGATAAAGATGAAGACTGATTAAAAAGTTGTCTTTTGTGATCTAAACACTTGAATAAAGGGCACTGCTGAAACCTTTCATGCAGCTGTTGTTGAGTTGTGATGATATTTAAGTTTGCATTGATAAGGTTAATGAACCCATGATTCCTCAGTGCTGCTACTGGATATTAAAAATGGATATTAAATGGTAAATATAATTGATATTAAATTTCCTAAAGATCTGACACAACTTGTTTGGACTGTTTTTCTCTGTTTTTACTTAGACCAACCGTACCCTGTGCAGCACTGTGTGTAGTGTTTACATTAGCATTAAAAGTTTGGAATCAATTAGCATGTTAACAATTTTGTGTAACAGTATGGATTTAAATATTATAGACTATGTAGTAATAGGTCATTTTAGCGGTTATATGATATTTCAAGTGTTTGGTGAACAAGATGTTATCAAATGATATATACTGTAATTATTGATTGACGCTGTATTTTAATTTTTTTATTTACTTTTTTAGTTATTTATGATTTTTTAGTTTTTACATTACATTTTAATGTACATTACTTATCTGCCTTGAGATTGGACCTCCACTTCTGAAATATATTGATTTGTGAATGTTAGTTTTATTAAGTTGGCTGTTTTTTGCAGGTCGCAGTTTTTGAACTAGAACCATGAAACTTTGCAGGACCATAGAGCCAGAGACTATATAGATGTGCATCGCAATGGCCTAGCAACATCTTAACAACACTCTGGATACCATAGTTACATCTTAGAATAAGCAACCACCTGGGATACCATAGCAATGGCCCAGCAACACCTTAGCAGCCACCTCATACCATAAAAATGGCCTAGCAGCACCTTACAAGCCACCTGAGATTCCACAGTAAAAGGCCTAACAACACTGGGAGACCATAGCAAAGGGCTGGCAACATCTTAACAACACTCTGGATACCATAGTTACAGCTTAGAATAAGCAACCACCTGGGATACCATAACAATGGCCCAGCAACACCTTAGCAGCCAACTGATACCACAGCAATGGCCCAGCAACAGCTTAATTGCCACCTGAGATTACACAGTAAAAGGCCTAACAACACTGGGAGACCATAGCAAAGGGCTGGCAACATCTTAACAACACTCTAGATACCATAGTTACAGCTTAGAATATCTAAGCAACCACCTGGGATACCATAACAATGGCCCAGCAACACCTTAGCAGCCACCTGATACCACAGCAATGGCCCAGCAACAGCTTAATTGCCACCTGAGATTACACAGTAAAAGGCCTAACAACACTGGGAGACCATAGCAAAGGGCTGGCAACATCTTAACAACACTCTAGATACCATAGTTACAGCTTAGAATATCTAAGCAACCACCTGGGATACCATAACAATGGCCCAGCAACACCTTAGCAGCCACCTGATACCACAGCAATGGCCCAGCAACAGCTTAATTGCCACCTGAGATTACACAGTAAAAGGCCTAACAACACCATAGCAAAGGGCTGGCAACATCTTAGCAATTACCAGAGATTTCATGGCAACGTCTTTGTTAAGGCAACTTCCCCTTCTAGTTTAAACCTACCCTATTGATGTTATACAGTCCCACTCATTATTTGAAACCTGTGAAGTTGCACAAGACTAACAATCTGAAGCACCTAGCAAAGATACATATTGCAGTCATTGTCTTAGGCTTGGTAAATGGAGGTCTTGGCTTGGACTAAATTATTTTTAATTCTAATTTTAGCACATCCCAGTCACAATGGAGTGTTTGAGCCGCTCCACTCTGCTATGTGTGTCTGCGGTGGGGGTCATTTCCTTCGTCACACCAGTCTTCCTCATCGCTCTGCTCCCTTTGGCCATCGCCTACTACTTCATTCAAAAATACTTTCGCGTGGCATCCAGGTGGGTCCTCTGCCAGCAAAATCAACAATTTAAGATGCCAGTAATAAATGTATGACATATTAACATTGTTTTCTCTGCATGCCAAACCCCATCCCCTCCTATTTTCAATGATTTTAATGATTGATATCATTAATGTCATGTTAGAATAGTTACATATATTCGTATTCAATACATAATATACACTCACCAGCCACTTTATGAGGTACACCACTTGATAGTAAAAGGTTGGACCCCCTTTTGCCTTCAGAACTGCCTTAATTCTTCATGGCATACTTTCAACAAGGTGTTGGAAACATTCCTCAGAGATTTTGGTTGGTTATTTGAGTTACTGTTGCCTTTCTATCATCTCGATATCATCTCGATAACCAGTCTGCCCATTTTCCTCTGACCTCTCACATCAACAAGGCATTTTCGTCCACACAACTGCCGCTCACTGGATATTTCCTCTTTTTCAGACCATTCTCTGTAAACCCTAGAGATGGTTGTGTGTGAAAATCCCAGTAGATCAGCAGTTTCTGAAATACTCAGATCAGCCCGTCTGGCACCAACAACCACGCCACGTTCAAAGCCACTTAAATCCCCTTTCTTCTCCATTCTGATGCTCGGTTTGCACTTCAGCAAGTTTTCTTGACCACCTCTACATGCCTAAATGCATTGAGTTGTGGCCGTGTGATTGGCTGATTAGCTATTTGTGTTATAAAGTGGCCAGTGAGTGTATAGTCACTGTGTGTGCATGTGTGTTTGTAGGGATCTGCAGCAGTTAGAGGACAGCACCCAGATCCCCCTCCTGTCACACTACTCTCAGACTATAGAGGGCCTCACCACCATCCGAGCCTTCAGGTACAGCGCTGACAGACTGAAAGATTGAAAAGAATGCTAACGACTTTTGTGTACTGTCTGCAATAATTTTACGTGGTTGAAAGTAACTTGTTCCATATTTGTGTTGCAGGCATGAACAAAGATTTAAGAAGAAACTGTTGGAGTACACAGACGCTAACAACATCGCCTCCCTTTTTCTCACGGCAGCCAATCGCTGGCTCGAAGTTCGCATGGTAAAAAACACACCAATCTATTACAGTCTAGTGCCACAGTTTTAGAGACAATTGGGCAAGAATGTAGTTTAGTATCACAGTTTGTTCTTCCTTTACTTGACTCAATTTTACAACTGTTGCAAAAATGTATTACTTTTATATTTTTTACAGTGAGCCTTTTTTAAGTGAGCCTTTATAGGAGAATTCCACCGATTTTTGAAGATTTCAAAATTCAAAACTGTTAAGATGTAAATAACGCCATGACATATTAATGTGATTTTAGATGAAAAGCCCTGTTCTAGACAAACTTACTGAGTTAGAATTTTCCACAGTGGTGATTATAGGACCTACATGTCCAGAGAGAATAATGCCTCAAATATCTATTGAGAGAAAGCTATTTACCGAAATGGTTATGAATAATCTGCCTGATGACTTACACATTGTAAGTAAATTTCATGGTGAATGGACCAAATGAAACCGCCAAAAATGAAAACATCTGGTTCCATTGACCTACATTGAAAGTAAAGTAGATTTTTTTCCTTCTCCTGTAAAGTTACCATTTTGGAGAAAGGAGGTTTTGTTCTGACAACAGTGACACATATATACACTATACTTCCAGAAGTATTCACTCACCCATCCAAATAACTGAGGTGTATAAAACCAAGCACCTAGGCCTGCAGACTGCTTCTACATACATTAGTGAAAGAATGGGTCGCTCTCAGGACCTCAGTGAATTCCAGTGTGGTACCATAATAGGATGCCACCTGTGCAACAAGTCCAGTCGTGAAATTTCCTCACTACTAAATATTCCACAGTCAACTGTCAGTGGTATTATAACAAAGTGGAAGTGATTAGGAACGACAGCAACTCAGCCACGAAGTGGTCGGCCATGTAAAATGACAGAGTGGGGTCTGCAGATGCTGAAGCACATGGTGCGCAGAGGTCGCCAACTTTCTGCAGAATCAATTGCTACAGACCTTCTAACTTAATGTGGCCTTCAGATTAGCTCAAGACCAGCATAGAGAGCTTCATGGAATGAGTTTCCAAAGCCGAGCAGCTGCATCCAAGCCTGACATCACCAAGCACAATGCAAAGCATCGAATGCAGTGGTGTAAAGTGGTGTAAAAACTGGACTCTAGAGCAACAGAGACGCGTTCTCTGGAGTGACGAATCATGCTTCTCTGTCTTTTGACTATTCCTCCATAAGCGCATTTGTGAGGTCAGACACTGATGTTGTGCAGGCCAGTCAAGTTCTTCCACACCAAACTCACTCATCCAAGTCTTTATGGACCCTGCTTTGCACACTGGTGGGCAGTCATGTTGGAACAGGAAGGGGCCGTCCCTAAACTGTTCCCACAAAGTTGGGAGCATGAAATTGTCCAAAATCTCTTGGTGCTGAAGCCTTAAGAGTTCCATTCACTGGAACTAAGGGGCCGAGCCCAACTCCTGAAAAACAACCCCACACCATAATCCCCCCTCCACCAAACTTTACACTTGGCACAATGCAGTCAGACAAGTATCGTTTCTCCTGGCAACCACCATCACTCCAGAGAACACGTCTCCACTGCTCTAGTTCAGTGGCGGTGCTTTACACCACTGCAACCAACGCTTTGCATTGCGTTTGGTGATCTAAGGCATGGATGCAGCTGCTCGGCCATGGAAACTCATTCCATGAAGCTCTCTGTGCTGATCTTGAGCTAATCTGAAGGCCACGCTGGAATTTACTTAGCTCTGGAGAGTGACCCATTCTTTCACAAATGTTTGTAGAAGCAGTCTGCAGGCCTAGGTGCTTGGTTTTATATACCTGTGGCCATAAAAGTGATTGGAACACCTGAATCCAATGATTTGGGTGGGTGGGTGGGTGGGTGAGTGAAAACTTTTGGAAATTATATATATATATATATATATATATATATATATATATATATATATATCAGCAATAAATAAAAATGAAGAGGTGTAGGTTCACTGATTGCTTTGGGTGGTAAAATAAAATCTGCATTGTAGACATCATGACCCCTGGTTCCATTCACCACCACTATAAACAAATCCAACTGGGAAATTTTCTCGAAAATGCCCGATTCCTGTGCACCTTTATGGGGTTATCAAAAATTCAGCATTTTTACCTTAATAGAACCAAAAATATCACTTTGTTTGTTTGATACTACAGTATTAACAGATTAAATGCTGGATCTGCAGGAGTATATCGGGGCTTTTGTGGTGCTGATAGCAGCTGTGGCTTCCATTACCAGCGCTCTGTACAGCGAGCTCTCAGCAGGATTAGTGGGCCTGGGCCTCACATATGCTCTCATGGTAAGCCCTCCTGCCGGGCACATGGACACACATTACGCTGATTGCTCTAGTGTATTCGCATCAAACCTCCTCTTGTGGATTATAAAATGCCTCTATATTTAAAGGTTACAGATGAGTGTCTCCCACATCTGGTGTTTGTGCAGGTGTCCAACTATCTGAACTGGATGGTGCGTAACCTGGCAGATATGGAGGTGCAGCTGGGGTGCGTGAAGAGAATCAGCAGCCTGCTGCACACCCAGCCCGAGAGCTACAATGGAGAACTGAGTGAGTCAATAAGGATGCCTAACTGCCTGTCAAAAAATTTTGCCACCTTAAGAATCTTCTTTTTTTTTTTAAGAAACATTCTTTTTTCAGATTGTCTAATTTTTTAGATTTTTTAACTTTTCAACTAAGCAAGACAAAATATCTAAGAAGGTTTAGTCAACATAAAAATTCTAAGTTATAATCTTCAGCAGTCAGCTTCATCTTCATGGAGAGCAGGTTTGGCCCAAATAAGGATTTGACAGTTTTCCTTTCCAAACTCATGTCATTCATACTGGAACTCTTTTGGCCCAAAAATGGTTCAAACACCTGAAAGGTTTGAGTGCTACTGAGTGCTGACATCACAAGAACGGGATAAAAAGGGGGGGCAATATTGTAGTGTCAGCGAAGAATAAGATGTGGTAAATGTTGCACTTTAAAGGCTCTATTATTGAACAGGCAGCCAGTGATAGCCACCGCACAGCACCGACCAAGCAGGTGTGTGTATATTCACTAGTGTGTGTATGTGGTGTTTCACTTCATGGATGGGTTAAATGTGGAGGTGGAATTTCCCCATTTGTGGGATTAAAAAAGTATCACTTAACTTAAATCCACCAAGGACTGGCTGAAAACTAAGACGTGGAGAGGCCTGGAATGGCCAAGTCACAGTCTTCTTCTTCTTCTTTGAGATGCTGTGGAGTGACTTAAAACGGGCTGTACATGCAAGAAAACCCACAGCTGAAAGAATTCTGTGTTGAGGAGTGGGGCAAACTTTCTTCAGATCGATGACAGAGATTGGTAGATGGCTATAAGAAGCGTTTCACTGAAGTTATTTCAGCCAAAGGGGGAAACACTAGTTATTAGAGGGAAGGGTGTCCTAACTTTTTCCTCCATTATAAAACATATTTTTATTCATATTTTTTGTTTCATGAGTAAAACAATGTTACTTTTTGTTGTTTAATTGCAATTAAATATTTCTTTATTTCTTTTCAAGAAAGAAACAAAAACAATATTGGACATTGATATATAAACATTTCTTAATAAAGAGCTGACTATTTAATGGGGTGTCCTAATTTTCACATGACTGTATATTGTGTAAAAGATACACTACATAGTGTACTTACTGTACTGTTTCATATAATTCATCATACCATATGGATTGAACAGTGCAGAAAAAATGAATAATTATGCTAAAATAATACATAAATAGAACATTTCATATTCATAAAATGTCTAAATATGAAAAAAGGAATAATACATTAAAACAATACATAAACTTTTTATAAACTAACTTGTTGCTGCTTTGACTATTTTAAGAATATATTAATATTTTAAACCACCAACCTGGCCAGGGTCAGCAGATGAAAATTAGCCGTAGAAAAGATGCTGAGTGAGTATCGTCCCTGTTAAATAAAGCAGTGTAATAAAGTAAATATAGCTTAGTAAAAATATAAGCACACATACTAGTAAATATATACACACCGATTAGCTGGTTACTCATTCTGCATTTCTCAACTCTGCCGTGTTCTGCTGCTCTGTTTTATAGCTCCAGCTCAGGTTCCAGCAGGATGGCCCAAATACGGCGAGATCCAGATTGAAAACCTGAGTGTGCGTTATGACAGCAGCCTAAAGCCTGTTCTAAAGCGCGTCAACGCCCACATCAAACCTGGACAAAAGGCAAAGCAGCCTTTAAACACCCTCATTCACTGCATCCCATGCTTTCCTCCACAAAGAGAGACATTACAATCATCAGTAATGTGCCATATTTCTGCAGGTGGGAATATGTGGAAGAACAGGAAGCGGAAAGTCATCCTTCTCCCTGGCCCTCTTCCGAATGGTGGATACATTTGATGGTAAATTAGTTCTTTTTCCTTCTGAGCCTCATATATCAAGATCAGTCTGTAAGTTTATTGCTTCAGCGTCACTTTGTTTTCTCCTCTCAGGTCGGATTATTGTTGACGGCATTGATATTGCAAAGCTGCCCCTCCAGACCCTGCGTTCCAGATTTTCCATCATTCCACAAGACCCCTTTTTATTCAGCGGAACCATTCGGTAAGCCTTTTTTTTTGTGAAGACCATATCCTAGATGTGTTTCTACATGTCTAAAGATACATCAATGAAGGCATTTTTCCTTTATTCCCTTTCAGCTTCAATTTGGATCCAGAGAGAAAGGCCACAGACAGAATACTATGGGAAGCTCTGGAGATTGCTCAGCTGATGCCTGTGGTCAAAGCCTTACCTGGGGGACTTGGTAAGAAAAAAAAGAAGAGCATTGGTGTCAGTATTCTAAAGTAATTTCTACGAAAGTTGAAAATTGGAAAAGTACAATCACATCTCGTCTGGTCACACTGGAGTCACGTTTTACTGAAAGGTGTAAACAGGGCCTTTGATCCTTCATTAACCTGGTTAAATAAATAAATAAACAAACAAACAATCGTCATGCCATGCCAGCTTCAACCACAAGGGGGCAACTTAATTTAATGGAATGCCAATTCAGAGGCAATCCAATTGTTCAGTGGTTCTTTTGTTTTTTTTCATAAATGTCAACAAGAACAGCTTGGAAGAAATTGTTAGCTTGTTAAAGTCAACGTGAACCAGAAATCAGAAGGTGTTTTTCTTTCTTAGTGTGAAAGAGTAGATGGGACATGATTTTATTCTGCAGATTTTGATTGGTGCATGAAAAGTGGGCATTCCAGAATGAACACAGCATGGAATCCATCTGTTCTGCATAAAAGCCAAAGGAAAATAATTATAAACAAACATAACTGTCAAAAAATGAGCAACAATATTTTTGAGGTGTATTTCTTGTAGTTTCTGGAACATGACACACTAATTGTTGAAGACTTGATTTTAATGAGTTGTTTTGTTTTGATGTTTTGAGATGTAGATGAGGCTGAATGCTGGTTAGCTGGCTAGCCTGTTAGCATCGGCATTTCGTTTGCTGTTCATACACTTTTTGCAATAGGAAGAGAAAAAGACTTCAGAAAAAAGAGGTCAGGTTAAGTAAATCTGTGTACGAGTGTAATTACAAGTTACAAGTTTGAGCAAGTGTGTGTGTGCGAATGTGTGCATGCCACTCCATGATCAGCCTCGCATTCCCTCAGCCTTTCAGTGCAGCAGCAAACTTTAGAAAACAACCCAAATACTGCCTCATAGTAGAACTACCTAACTCGGGTTAACGTGAACATGCCGTAAATGAGCCGACAGGAACTAAGCAGGTAAAAAGGTCCGTTTTGATTCAGACTTTAAGTCTGAAAATAGGAGATCATGTATGATAGTTACGTGCTGCTCCAGCTCATTTGGTTAGCTCCAATTTTTTTCGTGTGTAGCAGATTATAATAGCTCTTAAAATTTAGGGTAGCTATTACCCTTGTGGTCAAAGCTGGTATGGCATGCTAATTTTAAGCCAATTTGGTCCACCATACTTTTTTCTGGCAGTGCGGTGGGTAGGCGCTGTCACCTCACAGCAAGTAGGGCCTGGGTTCGATTCCCCGGCCGGATGACCAGGATCCTTTCTGGGCATGTTCTCCCCGTTTCCACCGGTTTCCCCCAGTCCAAAGACATGCAGTCAGGCTTGATGACCGCTGGGATAGGCTCCAGCACCCCCCCGCAACCCAGAAGGAGAAGTGGCTTAGAAGATGTACTTTTTTTCCACCTGGTTCACAAAGATTAAGGGGGAAAATAACTGGCCTGCTGGCCAAAGCTGGTGTAACATGCTAAGTGTTAGCCAATTTTTTTTCATACAGGAGTGAAACTTTGATTCAAGAACCCCCTTCATTTCTCTTTTTACCCCTTCTCGCTCATCAGGGCTTCCACACTTAAGGAAACAAAGTAGCTAATATGTAATGATGAACCGTTCAGAGGTGTAGAGTATTGGTATAACTCTGACACCCCTCTTCATGACTGGCTCTCATGATGTGTCTGTTGAGTCAAGGGGTGCAACTAAATGAACATTTCTTTGGATCCAGACTGGCTAGGGCTCTGTTTATCTGTAGGTCTTTGGCCTAGTTTTTCTTTTAATAAAAATCTTCTCTCTATTCCACAGATGCCATGGTGACAGAGGGAGGAGAAAACTTCAGCCAGGGGCAACGGCAGCTGTTCTGCTTGGCCCGAGCGTTTGTGAGGAAGAGCAGCATCCTCATCATGGACGAAGCCACTGCCTCTATCGACATGGCCACTGTGAGAACAGTGATGAGTCCCAGTCTGGGCAGTTTATAGTATTATTTGCATATTTAAAGAGAAGTGAGAAATGCGTGAACTGGTCCTAAATCTGCCCACCTTTCATCCTCTGAACAGGAGAGCATTCTACAGAAAGTCGTCATGACTGCTTTCGCGGATCGGACAGTGGTAAACATAGCTGTAAGTACCAGGCAAATCCCTGCATTAAATATGATAGTAATATCAAGAGAAGTCATTATTGCGGTTGTGTCCTCATGTGCCCTCGTAAACCATCACGGTGAGGTCAGAGGATCAGAGCATTAATGTGTTTACTGAGTCAGAATCTCATCACGTTTTATTCCTCTGAGCCTAAAAGCCCCAAAATTTCTGTTCTAATGGTTTTGTCTGAGTGCACAACAGCTACACATAAATACTTAAGCTCTGCTCTCAAACACACAGAGCCCTACAGTGCCGTGATAAATATGCAAAAATAGAATATACTTTGTCACACGTATGTTTCATATCTTTAAACTAAATTTAAGATTAAGAGTAGACTTCTGAGTCAACACAATGTCGTTTTTGGAGGATCGTTTTATTTATTGAAGGGAAAAAAAAAAAAAAAAAACACCTACTGGCCCTGTGTGAGGAAGGTATTTCCCCCTAAACAGTTAACCAAATTTAGTTGATAATTGTGGTCAGTTTAACTGGACATGCCCAGGCTTTGTCAACTCCAGCCCTGTAGAACTGAAATATG
>NC_051217.1:17157500-17177500 GCF_015220715.1 Pygocentrus nattereri
CAGATTTTCTTCACCAGTGAATCGAAGGCATTCGGGAACTCTTTACCTGCAGAGAATGAGTGAAATAAAAGTGAGTAGGCTGTATTATTCTCAATAATCATCAATACTCAGAACTCCAAAGTGCCATCTAATGTATGTGAAGGTAATAAGATTTTATTCACTGTCTGAAGCATTAGATACCCTGTAAAAACCTCATGTGAATTAATTACATTAAATGACTACACATAAACTGCCTAATACCTGAGACATAATAGTTTAAGATTTTACAATGACTAGCACTATTTTAACAATCATCAATATTATGTATAAAACCTCAGAAAAACACATGTAGGTTCACTGATCATTTTGGAGAGCATATAAAAAGATACTGAAGCTGTACATATAGTGATTACTGGTTCCTATCAACACCACTGCAAAGAAAGTCAGTTACTTCCTCCATAATGCACCATTTCATATCGAAACACTAAAAATGACTGCAACTACTGAATTATGCCCATTTGGTGGGGGGAGATCAGTGGAATGGAAGGACAGACAACAACATTAATGTCACTAATATTCTCTTATAGCTAGCAAAACTCATAATAAATCAACAGGTTTAAACAATAGCAAAGTAGACCCATTCAGTCTCAAGTTTGCAGCAGGCTGATGACGATGTCTATGTTACACCACTAGATGGCAGTAGAGTACCATACTCACCATACTTAGTGGGAAAGTTGTCCTCATCAGTGACGAGTTTCTGGACTGAACTCATGACAAAGTCTACATACTGTGGCGCTGTGCATTTAGTTTTCTTTCCCTTCTCATCATACCAGTAGTATGTCCTGAGAGAAGAACAGAAAGAGACAAAATGGTGATGAATTTCAATGAAACACTTTCCCAGAAGCCCCAAAACATTCTCCAATTTTTCACAGCAATAACAAACGACTGTTTACCACCTTGTATTACTGGAGACCAAATAATCCTCATAATATCCCAACTGACGCTGGATTATCATTAACTGAAATGTGTACGTGACCATCTGCTTAGAGAGATCAGTATATTTATGATCTACTTGATTTGTTGGCTGAGGCTCTGGGCCAACACTTAGCCACCGTCTTTCCTCCTTCACGTTATCTCCTGGCAGGTGACCCATTTACAGCAACGGCGGCAGCTGCCTGGGCGTCGCCTTTACAAACAAAAGTTCTTCTATGCACACATCCTCACTTCACTAATAACGAAACTGAGAATTCAAAGTCAAGCAGACCAAGGACAGAGAGAGTGCTTTCAGCTAAATCAGCACATATGAAAGTTTCCACCCTCATGATCTTTGTGCAAGCTTTTTTTTTTTTTTTTAGAGGAAGAACTGAATAAGGATTAGAGTAGACAGCAAATTTGTTATTCATTTTTTGTTATGAATTTCATGCATTTAAACTGGCTAGATATAAAGCCTCCTGAACATCATGAATCTCGGTTCGGGCTAACACACTGACTCATAATACTGTAGCCGAGTAGCCTAAATCCGTTAGGGTGTGTTCACACTCGCCAGGTTTGGTTCCATTTAAATGAACCCTGGTGCAATTTCTCAGTTTGTGTGGTTCATCATGACAAATAATAACGCTGCCACGCAAAAAGCAGACAGAGACTGACCTCCTCAGGGGGTCTCTGACCACTTATTTGGTGCCTACCCAACAAGCGAACAGTCTCGATCTGCTCTTAAGCGAACTTAGCGGACCAAAGACGTCTAAAAGGACTCAAGGTGCAACGATATGCAAAATTGTGTATTCTTTGGGCAATATCTTCACAAATGAGCACATCTGGGACTGTATTCACATACACAAAGCTTTGCAGAGTTGCAGTGCTCATGTAGGATTAGTGCCTTCCAGTAAAAGAAGAGTAAATAAGACATAAATCAGCACTTCTCCTCTAATAAGCTCTGTGAACACGGGAACTAAAAAAGTATTAGCAAAGGTATCTATTCTAACTCAAGCCCTTCTCTCTGCTCTCCATTTCAAACAGCTAGGCTAATCCACCGCCCAAGATCGGCCAAGTTGAGCCATCATCTCTGCTCTAAATAACTTCTTTGATACCCGCAAGGCACAAATTTCTAAGGCTGTTCTGACACATACATGCGTTTATAATCTACTTATGAGCCCTGAATTAGTAATAATAAAATATATAGTGTGGTCTTTTTAATGTAGCTGAGACATACGTTATGCACACACGACTACTCATTTCAATTATGTATTAATGGGCCAGGTTTTTGTTCATTATATGAAAATGGTGAGACACTCAAGGCAGTGTTTTTTCACTGTGACACACTGAGCTTTGTGTCACGGAGGAAAAAAATAAACCGAAAATCCCCCCAAAAACATGATAAGCATCTTCTTGTGGCTTAATGAATATCACAAGACTGATAAACCAAGACATAAGACTCACAAGATCAGTTAAGCCAGAGTACAGTATGTGTAAAAGTTTGGTGTGATATCAGTTTCTGTCACCAAATGTCATTAAATCTGTCCAATCTGTCCTGACGTTTTGTTCATGACTTCTGTTTACATCTTTCGGATCAATGCCAGCGTGAACGCTACCAGAACCAGAAATAAACTGTATCACTTTGGCCCAGACCAAAGGAATTAAATGCACCCTTAACTTTAGTAACAAAAATTTGCTTTTATATATTTTTTCTTTTTAACAAGCCAAATGTCAGCACATGCATAAAATCATGTTTTCCTATTATGGGGACATTTGGTCCTCACAAACTGACAAATACACACATGCACGTGTGCACTCGTGACCTTTGTGCTCAGGGCAGCGTAATCTCCCCTGTCTCATCTCTATCAGCAAGGCCAAAACACGAGACTGCTCACTCCATCTCCCAGCAGCAAAGCACGCTGCTAGGCCTTGACCTCAGGCCCAGGTAACGACCCCTCTGGGTCACCGGTTGAGGTGTTGAGTTGCCTGCGCCGTGTCTTTCCCTCAGGCTGCAGGATGAATAATGGAAGGGAGCATAAATAATCCAGAACAGAGCAGCAGCAGGACTTACGTGTTGCAGGCGGACATGACGGGACACGTATCGCCTGTGCAGAACTCTGACACTGTGCTGTACTGCAGGTTGATGAGATTGAAGAATGTTGTGGCTGTGGGGACAAGGGGAATACAAAGGTCAAACAGGGTCCCAACATAAGATACACTGTAATATATAGGAAAGTAATCATTCTAAATAAAAAGCATACACAGTGTCAGTGAAGCACCACTCTAATAAAACACTCAAACCTACAGCAAAATACTAATAGCACCCTCTTGTGGAGAATCTTCAGCCATCTAAACATGATTGAGTGAATGACTGTGACTGATGGGGTGGGGAGCTTTGGGGCAAAGACAGACCATCAAATACAGTAATGTATGAAGATACAGGCAAAAGTTAAAACACCCTTGTTAACCTAGTTTTCCTAAGAAAACCACCAAAACATGTAACGTAATTTGACTGTATGTATGCACTGATATTAAGCAAATTATTGCTCTTTTGTTCTCTTTCATGTCACTTGCTTTTATTTTTTTGTTGCCTTGCCTTTATTCAACAATTCCCTTTATATAATCATTCTAAATTATGGTTGGTTCAAAAATGAATGTATTAGAAAAAATTGCACATATTTGAAAGTTGCACAAATAGAACACTAACTAATTAACTACACAAATACATACTTCAAATGCCAACCACTTGAAAACATACGGTAGATTTTCAGTCACACAATACTGGGGAATATGCAATAAACTCTCCGTTACAGAGTAAAACTCATGTTCTTGTTCAGAAGGGTACCAGTTTGGCAATACCACTGAATGTTAACAGTGTTATGTCATCTGTATAGAACACAGTTATCAAAATAAACAAAGTATTATTAGAAGCTACCCCGGTTGGTAATTATATGGTAATGATATTACCTTTAGGGAAATTGCAAGCTATAGGGTAAAGCTCTGTAAAGCTCACGTGCACTAGTTCATATTTAAACCTGGATCAGAAAGATATCATTTATCACCATAATTCCAGACAACAATCATCCGAGTGGGTGGCTCAGTGACTGAGTCTAGGTCAATGAAGTGCTATTCATAAATGTCTACATTTACAAAATGCTAAGGAAATAAATTAAGCAAGGAGTTAAGCTAGTAATAGTAGGGAACCGTAATACTGCTATGATTAAATTTATTTTTTACAGTGATGTTAAAAAAAAAAAAAAAAAAAAAAAAAAAAAAAAAAAAAAAAAAAGGTTGAAAAGTACCACGACACCACCTCATGCATTTATACTTCAGCCATAACTACAACAAACTGCCTCAGTTTCTAACGGCAGTCAAGTGACAGAATTGTTAAAAGAATTTCCAAAAAAAGTTGGAATGCAACTGCACTAAATTAGCGTAGAGCAATAGTTTCAATTATCCATAAAAGGCTTTCATACAAAGCCTCGCAATAGTGTTTGCATAACTGTCGATTTCATCTTGGAAAAACACTAAGGCCCCCAAAATAAGCCCATGTTTTATTTTATTCTGTGGCTTGTTTTCTGAAAGCACTACCCAAAGATAAAAACCGAGGAAAAAGCAAACAATGGTCTATGATCTTTGGGATTGGAATGTTAATCGAAGTTCGGTCTATCAAGCAGTTATGTAACTGAAAGAACGTGCTGCGTTCTTCCTGTGATGGACAGAAGTGAAACAACTGGAGTGCTGTAGAAATATCTCCAGTAGACACAACATGATAAGACTAGGAAGCTTTCCCATGGCTGCGGGTCTGAAAGCATGCCTTTGAACTGACCTGATAGGGATCACTATATTTGTGATACATTTGCAATTCTGGAATGTGTGCAATTAATTTGTTCTGACCAAAAGAGCAACTAGCTCTCCAATCCAAGCCCCTGTCAGTGAGCCATTGATGATGAATGAGGACGAATGTCACTCAAGATGACTTACTGTTGCTGGCGAGCCATTCGTTCAGGTCGATTTCTGGTGGCAACACGACCAGCTCCTTAAGGTCAAAGTCAACAACCCTCACTTTGGTGTAGTCTGGCTCCAAGTACTGCTTCTTCTCCTCTGTGGGCGGCTTCTTACCATTTGGCTTTCCCTTGGACTTCCTTTAAAAGTGGATAAGAGGGGTATACAGATCAGTAGCGATCAAACAGTACTTTTCCTGAATGTAGATCTGTTCAGCACACACACAAATTCTGCTTGGAGTGGAATCAGAAGCGAAAACTACATTAGAAAGTGGGTGATTCCTACAGAATAGCTATAGAAACAAAGCCCTCTATTAGGACGGTGTTTTTCAGTGCCATACCTTGTGCATGCACCAACACAGAGTCAACTAACCAGCTGATTAACAAACTAATCCTGAAATCACCCACTTCAGGACAATGTGTGTAAAATGTGGATAGTCCAGGCAGGAGGACCACAGCATACTAGCCATTTTTAGAGCAAAGCTGCGCAGTCCAACATGTAGTCAAATTACATGTTTTGCTGACCTCCTAGGTAAAAATATATCAACACATCCTATACAAGGTGTAAAACTTTAAACAGGGCATATATCTGCAATTTTAGTGAACAAATTTGTATTTCATTGGGGGGTCAGGGGGAAAAAATAAATACAAAAATATATACATTTCTAAATGTGCCTTAACTTTTGCACAGACCAAATTTGATGTTTTATTTTAAATGCTAACTAAGCCATGTTAAATCATGCTGATGTTGACAAACTACAAACCTAGGCATGAATCAGTGAAGTGAGGTAAGGTATAAGGATGTAACAATATACAATTCAATTACAATTCTCAATTCTGGGTTCACAAATTGCTAATTTCACAATATTTTTGACAAAAAAAATCAAATGAAAAATGTTGCACAGTTTACTAATGAACATGCTGGTGTGCTGTTGACTGGCAAACACAAATCTTCAAACAATGCAATTGCATTAGTTCACTGTTTATGTCATGTTTACATTCTGATGGCTCAATGCAACGACGCACTGTTACACTCCTAGTAAGTGTAAAAGGTTAGTATTTTGGCTTGAGGCAACACTTCTCAACAGTCGAGACGCTAGACAGTGAACTACACAGTGTTTCTAGCGTAAGAACACAGTCTACAAGGCCTGACTAGCACTAACTGTATAGCCCAAGCACTTTGGGTGCAGCCGATTTTTTTCTCTCCCTGCTTGCACACTAAACCTGGTCTGTAATTAGCCAATGAGGCCCCAGACATACAGGCTCTTCCTTCCTTGGCTATTTTTAGTGCTGAAGGGTTTATGTTACCAGAAGACCCCCATCCCAACTTTCACTCTCCACCACCACACCCAGGGTCAAACATCAAACGCGCAAGGTTGGGGGGGCCCGAGAGGTCTTCTGTTCGTCACAGTGCAATTGCTCAAAGACAGAGCCAAGCAGACTGTGGCTAATGGAGGAGAAGAAAGGTACATTCAACACTGACCTCATTCCCTCATTCTAGACATATGGCATCCATTCATGAGTGCACTCCACAGACAGAGGCGAAAATATTCAATAAATAAACACTTGTCCTGGTATATTTTGTTATAATACAAATACAACAACAAATACTGGCACGACTGAATGCAAAACACTACTGTACAATGTACAAAACAACTGGGATACCAAAGATCAAATGTATCAGCCAGCCTGCTGAGCAAAACGGTAGTACAAAGGAAAATGCTAAGAAAAGTAAAATGGCATATGTTCTGTACATCAAAATCTGAGTAGGGTTAATGCATGGGTCAGCAAAATAAAGCTCCAGAGCCACATGTGGCTCTTTTACTGCTCTTCTGTGGTTGCACAGCACAATACGATTTTTAGGTAAGAATAAAATAACCCTCCTTTGGAGTACAAGTCCTGTTGATCGTTCTAACACAGTTTTAACAAATGGTCGCTTCTTGTTGGAATGTTTTTTGTTTGAATTCCACCAGTTACCACCATCAGCATCATTTAAGGCAGAATGGGAAAATTCAAACATTGAGAAGCTGACTTTAACCTTGTAAAAGGACGAACGCTGAGACATTTTACCAGAAACTATCCTACTTTTGCAGAAAAGTTTCCTGCTGGAGATGCGAGAAAAGCAGTTACAGCTCAGCTAAAGCTTAAAGCAGAGCAACACAAGTCTGTGTTTTCTTTTAGCACATCAGCACATACTGAGACATATTTACAGCCAAGATGGTAAAATGGAGACAAAACGTGGCTCTCAAGGTGGTTTCATTTTTAGTTGTACGACAAAACAGTTCTTCTTAACATTTGGGTTGCAACCCCTAGTTTAGTGAGTATGACGACCAGGTCTTTAAGAATTATGGCTGTTAAATGAGGAGCAATTTTGAAAAAGAAATGGTCACAAACGTGATAAATAATGAAAATGTTGATATTTAAAACCATGGTTTAAAAACAAGTTGAAGGTGAACCATTGACAGGTGTTGGATTTACAGGCATTTACAGGTAATTCGGTGTTTTGACGACTACATTTCCTCAATATTGTCACTGCACATGGCAGTCATTTCCCTTTACTGTATTTTTACTGTAATGGAGCTGGTGTGTAGTAGACCAATAAAACAATTTACAAAAAGAGGAAGCTTGAGAAACGTGTCTGATAGGCTATCGTTTCTGCATCTGTCACAAAGTGCTTCTCTGCCCTTGTCTGGTTCAACTAATCTTTGACAAAGAGCTCTTCTCTGAGTCAATCACTCTTTTCAGTGAAAAGAGAAAAACCTGATTTCATGCCACACTGCCATCAAGTTGTCGGCTACTCATTTTGCAAATACCCAGCCCGTAACAGCAGCACTACTGTATAAAGCTGTGCGTGTGTGGAGGCAGTCTGGCTCTGCTCTTTAAACAGCTGTTCCCATGTTGTCTCTCTGCAGAGGCCCTGGGCTGCTGGTCCTCTGCAAACAGAGCCTGGCCTTGTTGATCTGAGGCTGAGGAGTGTGCTCTGCCAGGGGCCAGTAGGGCTATATACACAGCAGCCATGCAATGAGCCTCTTCTCCACCCTGACCACTAACTGACCACCACCACCACCACCACCAAGCAGCACAAACACCATCTACAAGCCCAACTAGCAGGCATGTAAATTTCAAGGATTTGTTTTGAGTAAAGGTCGTCACAAAATGAATCAGGTCTGAGATTTAATGATGCCTTCACCATGATTAGATCTGACTGATTATTTAGGAACAACTTCTTTCCTTTCTGTCATTTGTAAAAACTTTATTGAATGCACAAATATGACTGGAGGAGTAACTTCAACAGTGGTGGCATACAGGCAATAAAACAACAACACTAGGCTTGCTCTGACTTAGGCATTAAAACAGCCTGAGAATGTTATTAGCGCATACTGTTCACATGCTGAACATTATCACAACTATTATTAAGGTTGTCAAACAACTGAAATAATTTCTCAATTGATCAGATCTTGTCTTACTCTAATGTGACCCTAAAGTAAGATTTCTTTTTCCATTTAAAAATCTGTGCATTTTGTTACAGCTGTGGGCAAAAAAGCCTCATCAGAATGTATTTAATACATTCTGTAATTCAATGATGTTACTTTCACAATGTAAATAGAGCGATCACACAAACTGAACATACAAATCAAGTAAACACAGGGTGAACATAAAATGGGTGAATGTAGTTTCCGATTTTCATCGCTGACGCCCAGTGAGAGCAATAGTGGCTGCAAGTTCCAACAACTATTGTGTGTGTGTGTATATATATATATATATATATATATATATATATATATATATATATATATATATATATATATATATATATATATATATATATATATATCTCACTTTCCAAATTATTAACACTACAGGAGAAGGCTTGACTTTTAGGCTAATGTTAAGAGATTTTATTCCAAATAATTTTGGAGCATTTCTATTGGCCCAATCATCATGATAATACAATGTAAAAGACCACTGCTGTGTTAAAATCACGTAGACAATAAACAATAAACAAACAACAACAACACCAACACCAACAAGTCAATGATTCCAATGCCTCTGTGACTGTAGTTTCTTGCTCTCATTCATACAGCTTACAGTGAGGGCTAAAAAGGGGGCTGAAGCTTCCCTCTTTACTGTTGCTTTTGTTAGTTTGTTGCTCATTGATTTTGCTTGGTCTCCTGCAAGCTCTGTCCAGTATAGTCTGTCAAATTACTGAAATTATATGTATGGCCAGGCTCAGTGGTCTACTTTGCTAATAAAAGATATTTCAGACCCAATGTACTTCAGTAATAAACACCACCACGGCAGTAGCTGGAAATGATAACAAGAGACCCATCAGTGGCACCATTTTAACCTTTTATTTGAACAGACCAACTGCACGCTGCAGCTAGGCTTTAGACTGCATTACTACAGCTGGTTTGAAGGGAGGAGGAACAAGGAAAACCAGTGCTGAAAAAATATTTACCAGCATAAAAAAAAGTGCCGTTAATAAGGAATATTATTTATATAAAATTCTAAAATTCCATAGTTTGTGTAATTTAGCTGCAACACTAATATGAAAGTACGAGTGTAGTTTTACCATTTTGCTAAATCGCACTCTGTAGGTCTTGTTTAATGTTTGGTTTGTGTTTGCAGTACAACTCACCATTTCATAATGCAAAACCTTGTTGTAAAATACAATCTGTAGATTTTGCTGGCTAAACTAGTTTCATAGCCTTGTATTACTCTGGTGTAGAAGACTACAGAATATTAGGTTGTCTGAGGACAGCTGTGAGGAGCAGCAGAAGCTGGCTTTAATTTACAGAACGTGTCTTTGTAGGCCTGCTTTTTGGCCTCTGTGAACACTCCCTCTGTTCAAATACAAAGCTCCGCCCCCCACAGGGTTCTTCAGGCTTGTTTCTCTCCCTTTTTCTGCTCATTCAGACAAACGACTCCTGATTCCTGGAAAACTGCGCTACCACAGCCAAGAAGAGGCCACTGATCCTTGCCTTAAAGAGATAGCCCATGGGCTAACAGTGTGCTTTTCCAGGCTTAGAGTTGTCTCCTTTAACAACGTAACAATCAGAACCAGAAGCCGACACGACTTCAGAAGGAAACTAGAGGCCAAACCGTTGATCCACAGGGGGAAGGAAAAACAAAACAAAACACACACAAAAATAAAATAATAAATAACCACGATAAAACACGCACAATGAACAACACGAGAAAATTGCATACTGTTGATTTCAGGCCTCTAAACGTATGCTCACTTTGAAGAAAACAAAACGTGCTCAAAACTCTTCCAGTGTTATGCTGAAGAGGCAGGGGCAGCTGGGGGTGCAGCTGGTAGGACACTGAAGGGAAGAATGCTGCCCGATGCCAAACGCAAGCCTCCTAGGAAACCATCTAAAGTATTCTAAAAGAACAGAATTCCTCAGATGGGTTCTGCAACTTGGAAGCAAACAAGTTGCACAATCTGATTCAGAGACATTTGTCGACTGGAAGGCCATTGCACAAACCATAAAATTGCAGACAGCAAAAGAACACACAAAACAAAACAACTCCTTATGGTGAACTGTTGCTAATGCAAAGACGTTTTCTGCTATTAACATAACTACAATAATGCTTTTATGACTTTGTTACTCCAACACGTGTGCAGTAAACCCTTTGTATCTTTCTCACAGGACAGTTGGACTTGAGACCTCAATTGCCTTGTGTGATAGCCCATCTACTGCTCTGGACATGAATCGCGTCTAAACTGGGATGGAATGACATCTAGTCAGCAGATTTTTATTCCAACTAGGAAAATGCATTTTGACCATTTCTGATACTCCAGCTGACTTCAGCTGACAAAGGGCTGTAGGTTTACCTGTTCAGCCTGGTGTTCAACAAAAACAGGTAGTGGAATAAATTTGAAAACATATTACTCTTCAAAAACTGCCAAGAGATACTGTGAGATTTTTGTGTTGAATGAGTAACGGAGGCTGCCTCTTCAGAGGAGATAAATGAGCTAACTGATACAGCATTAGACAGTAATAAGGATTTGTCGTCTCCTTACAGGTAGATGATGTATTAACGTGTTCATTTGTCAGAGAAATATATATTCACTGTTTCTGGCCTTGGCTAACATCAGCTAGAGCAGTTAAAAATTCATGATCAGTGCAACCCTAGCCTCAGCCTTGCCTGCATTCATGTACACTACTGCACAAGGGTTGCTTGCATTCCTCTGCGATTAAGCAGGGCTTTCTCAGGCACGTTCAGTCCTGCATGCTCTCTTTCATATATGCACATAGACCAGTGTTGCCATTTCCTACTCTTCACAGGTAAAACTTCAAAGCTGAACTAAAAGGACAAAAGAGAAGACGTGAAAATCACAAAGTTTGGCTCTGAAACTTGGTTCTTAACTGCAGACTTAGAAATGGTTGGACCTTGCCAACGTAAGTCTACAATGAAACCACATTGATGTCAAAAGCAGAGAATTCAGAAGACATATTGCAAAATGAGGGCCTGAAGAAATAAGTGCGACTCATAAGTAGTAATTACATGTATTTACTGACCACTTACAGACACCTGAAAACTAGGCAGAGTGAGCTGGTTCTTAACTGAACACCTACAGTGCCTTTATGTTGGCAAGGTCCAATGTCTACAAGTGAAACAAAGTGATGTCAATAGTTTAGAATTCATTAGAAAAACGAGGCCCTGAAATAACAGATGTGAGTCAAGTACATTTACAGCATTTAGCAGACGCTCTTATCAAGAGCGACTTACAAGTAGTAATAAGTAGTACTTATGAACTAGTTACAGTGATCTGGTTCATAACCGTGAACTAGGTAGAGTGAACTGAGCATCTACAGAGTAATTAAATGCGTTAAGGCCAGCCTGAAGGTCTACACAGGAACCACACTGACGTCAGTCAAGAATTCAAAAGAATCATTGCCAAGTGAAGGCCTGAGTGAACTGATGTGATTCATCAGCAACGACAATTAGTACTTACGTACCAATTCTGGTGACCTGGCTAGTAAACCAGGAACAGATATAATGATCTTGTTCATAATCTTGAAAGGCTTTAAGCTTAGGGCCTTCACAACCTCAAGTCATCAAAGGAAGTCAAGCAATGAAAATTCAGAGGAATGACGGCAAAATCAGCCAATTTTATTTTAAGTTAAAACTATCACTGCTGAACGAGACATTCTAAGACTTTAGCTCTTCAACTTCCAGACCAAAATTGAGCCTGAGATCAGTCCTTTGTGTCTTTCTGTTCATACAGTTCAGACTATGATCAGCAACTCCAGTAAAGCACTCTGCAAACCCATCTAACCACAGCTTCAAATGCCTGTGGCCTCAGCTCATGCAGGGCTGCTTCTGCTGCCTGACCTGGCTACATTCAGCTCCATTTATGGCTAATCATTCAGAGAGTGGGTGGAGGGCAGCTAACAGGATGACTCCTGGCACCGGGGAAGTTTTCTTTTCCTCAAAATAAACCCACAGTCAAGACTGGAATGAGTTTCGGGAAAGTAAAATGCAGCAATGAAGTTTCTACTTAATAGTGCCATTTCCCTTTCCTGGGCCAAGGTCTAATACAATGAGACACACAAGTAGCCGAGTCCTTCACTGAGCTATTGTCTGTCCACACGTCAGCCGCCGAAGCGGAGAGAGATTTCTCTGCACAGTTGGGCTTGGAGGGAAGCAGACATGCTAAAGGACAGATAAATGAAAGAAGGTGGTGGGAATACATTCTATTCTGGTCTCCATGAAGAGGCCCTGTAGCTGTATTAAGTGCAGATGGGTTGTAACGGAGAGATGAGTATGCTGATTATAAAGAGCATGTTGATCACATGATAGGACCAGTGCTATGATCGGGTAGGGATGCGATGGGCATCCATCCAGAAATGTGAGCAACTGCTGAAAGCTAAGGAAGCAGAAAGAGGACGTGTCATATAATCAAAGGCTTTTCAGTCATGTGGATGTGTACAGACACATATTTCAGTCACAGTATGAAGCTAAATGATTCAGGTCATACGCTGTGGGACCCATATCTTAGAATTCTTATTGTATTTTTTGATCCACTTATAAAATTTGTGTGGTTTTATGCAGCAACAATGGTCACAATAAATTTAAAAAAAAAAACTCTTTTCCAACCTCTCTTCATCCCTTATAATTAAACAGGCTGGATTTAACGTTTAAGAATTAACGTTCTAAGAATTCCAACTGAGATTGTTTTTAGCTTGCTGGTAGACCCTTCTTTAGCTTGCTGGTAGACCACAAAGCTCTGCTTGTGTGGTCTTGCGTATGTAATATCAACATACAATAAACATACCATACATGAAGAATTGCTAAGTTAAGTGATACTTTTTTAATCCCACAAACAGGGAAATTCCACCTCCACATTTAACCCATTCGTGAAGCCAAACACCACATACACACTACTGAATACACACACACACACAATGAGCACACTTGCCCGGAGCGGTGGGCAGCCCTATCCACGGCGCCCGGGGAGCAATAGGGGGTTAGGTGTTTTGCTCAAGAACACGTCAGTCATGGACTGTCGGTGCTGGGGATCGAACCGGTGACCTTCCAGTCACAGGGCCAGCTCCCTAACCTCCAGCCCACGACTGCCTACTGTTATACAAAGAAATGAATGCCCTAAAATTTTTACTGAGTCAGAAACGTATCACACACACTGCTATATCAATGACTGGACCTGAATAGAGCATCTTAAAATCTGAAAATAGTCTGAGACATTAATTTCCTCCAGAATAGGAGAAAATATCACTTAAAATTAATTTGAACTTGTGGCCTGTATCCTCAGATTAGTGCAAAGAAGTATGTCTTTAAAAAAAATAAATTTAAAAAAACCCACAAATGTGTATTTAGGATCTTTGAATGCTTATTATAACCACAGATATAGCATCAGTGTCCATATAATAACTGTGTTATTAGCTATTTAAAAAAATTGCGAAACCAAATCCTACATATCAGCAAACTTGCACAGCTAATTCCATCATGCTGAACCATGTTCTTTGGCAAATAATCAGACGCTCCTCATATCTTTTGCAGTATGGGCCAGACATGCTCAGAAACATTCCTCTGGCTTTGCTGACGCATTTTCTTACTTTACAAGACAAGAAGCATGATAAAATGCATTCCTGACTTTATTGACGCTTTATCTAACCTTGGAAAAGTTCTCAAGCAATTAAACACAAAGATGATTCACAAGACAATAGGAAAGTCATTAAGGCCGAGTATGAACGTGTGACATTTTATTCTTGGTTATAAGCTGTACTCCCTTCTGAATTTATAAGGAACACAAAAAGGTCTGTCCACCTTCCAGAATGTTAACCATTTCAACAATCCTGAAAGACAAGCATCCTACGCACCGACTAACCTTCATGTTTCAAAACAAAGACAAAGAAGAAATGTGAACTATGAGTGAACACCCCCACACAATGAGAGGAGAGGAATACATCCGATTCAGATAGAATCTGATCACCACTTTAGCCCGAGATGTCCACTAAGGGGCCATCTGATCCCACAAAACTGGAAGGCAGGAAAGGTAAAATATGCTAAAAGGTTAAAGTCAGAAAAATGCAAATGAAAGCACTAGAGATGTACGATGATATCAGAAACACAGTTATCGGCCAATAACTGCTAGTTTATCAGATGTGTAGATTCTAAAGATGTTTCAAAGAAGATTTGACATTTTTGTACTACAGAAAAGCGACAGTGGGCTACTGTACTAAAATATCTGCATTTTAGGACCTGTACTGCATTTGTAGCCCTACAGAAATAAACCACTACTAAAACAAAACCCTGGATCTCTAAAACAGCACCTTTACAGGAGAAGGAAGAAATTTAAATGCAAGTTAATACAATGAAATTTTTGCCCAACTACTTGGGGCCCATTCATTTTAGTCAGTTTATTAATACATTTTGACGCTATGTAAAGGATTGTCGTTTATGGGCTGAAAGAAAGTTTTTCTTCCAAAAAAACGTTCTTATTTATTTATTTATTTATTTATTTATTTACAAGCTTTAGTTCCAATTTCTACATTAAATGTATATGTATAGTTTATGTACGGGCACCAGTGGACGTGCACATGATAAAGGAGGTACAGTCATCTGCCCATATCTCTCATCCATCTAATTTAACTAACATGTACATGCAGTCATATACCAAAAAAAAAAAAAAAAAAAAAAAAAAAAAAAACTTTGAACACCGCTTGTTCAAATGACGTTTTGTTGATTTTGTAAGCGAAAATGAGTCAACACAAACTTAAATATGTTCTGAAAACTTCAGTGTAAAACGTCTATTTACTTGCTGATATTTAATATATCAGTGCCATAACTTTTCCAAAAGCCACACGTTGTTTTACAACATGTAAAGAGTGATTCTTCGCCCACTCAGAAGACTGATCTTGTGCTATTCTTGGAAATCAAACCATGCGCCGAAAAATAAAAAAAAACCCAATAGGTTCGGTTTCAGCTGCAGTCGCTGAGCGTCGTTTAGCGAGTCAGACTCCAGTCTGGCTGCCATTACCAGCCTGCAGTGCTCCGGGGCCTTGAAACCACCATTTAAAATCCCATTATAGAAGCACCAAATCAGTCCTTTCTCTGAAAAGCCACAGAGTGTGGGAAGACTTTGCCTACAGGAAAGCCAGCACCGTTATTTAGATGGCAAAAATGAGATGCATGACCCAAAAGTCAAAATACTTTCTACAAAATGTCTGGAATATTGCTGAGACACGCTACAGTATTTTCTCTAGTTATAAAACTGTCCTCACTATGTTGCTCATTAGCCCAGAGTGCCACACAGATCCATTTACAACATGCTGCAATTTAGCTAATTGTGTACATTTGTGGGATATTTGGATTGTTAGATTTGAAAACTTAAGAGTTTAGAAGAGCTGAATAATCAGCTAAATGCTTCAGTATCTCAATAACTAGATACATAATGTTGATAACACATGTTTGCATTGAAGTCACACAAGGAAAGAAGCTAAAGCTCCTTTTGCTATTGAAGCACTGAATATCTACTGTGCAAATCTAATTAGCATTTAGTAGTTAATTCATAATATAAAGCTAAAGTTGGCTGCTTTGAATTTGCCTTCCCACCTTCACTGACGCAGCAGTTATTTTAGGGTGCTGGACGAAACCTGAAGGCGAAAAAAAATTTAAATAAGAAGCTGGTGTAAAAGGAGCCAACACTGAGAAATTGGTCAATGGAGGCAAAACAAACAGTAAGTAGCCAATAGGGAAACAGATGTGGTTGTAGGTTCAGCATTTCAAAAGTCCACTGACCACTTTAAACCATAGGACAATAGCCACTTCCACTAGTCTGGTCACTGCGTCGCTCAGATTTCTCCAGTTCTTACTTCTTTTAAACACTACAATCTTCCACAGAAGTCAATACATGGTCATATATTTATTAATTTTGGTTTTTAATACTGAAAGAAGAGATGATATATGCTATACTTCTGTACTACATAAAGATGGATGTTACAGCTATAAATGAAAACATCCCAGTAAACTGCCATTTGAAGTAATACATTTAAGTTTTTAATTAGATTAATTAGTATTTAGCAATTACTATTTGTGGCATGATCCCAGTTGCTATGTGCTGTCCGTCACACCTGATGCTCTGCCCCTTAATACTGTATACCTGGGTATGAGCAACCATAGTATACAAGCCCACTGACATGCATTTTAAACAACACAGTCTTAAGCTGAGTTGTCTTTAAATAATAGATCAAATAAAACGAGATCGGCAACAAAAAAAAATGATTCCATGTTTTGCCTTAAACCTCAAAATACTTATCAAACTGCAACACTTGCTTAATACAGGTGCACTGATTCTAATCAGCAGCTGGCTGCTAATGCCAACCTGGCACAGATACAAGCCAATTCAAAGGACTGCCATGCACTGTGAAAAGACTGACATAACGTTTCAGTTTCCCTAACAGTGAATACAAAACCAAAGCCACATCAACACACAAGACAGCACAAGTTGTGATGTTATGACGCTCCAGTGAAATCCCAGGGGCAATTCTGAGCAAGGATACACTGAAACAGGAAGACGACGCTGCTGTTCCAACATGCCGCTTTTTATCTCACCTGAGGCCAGTGGATAAGAGATCCATGACCATATCTATATGCACCAAGTAAACAAGACCATTAGCCAGCATTCAAATTGATAGCCTACTGATAAAACAAATCACATGTCTGACCTGAAACCATAATCGTTGTGGTTCACAGGGTCAAGTTTAGGTTACATGTTCCTTCCTTCAGTATTAGAAACACTGCATTAACCTGAACTCTAAGGCTACTGATAATGGATCCTAATGCAGCATATATACTTATGTCTAGTGGCAAAATTAAGGGAATTAAAAATTTCTGTATAATACACAGAGGTGGACGAAGTACACAAATCATGTACTTGAGCTAAAGTAGAGATACCCAAGGTAAAATATTACTCCAGTAAAAGTAGAAGTCCTTACTCTAGACCTCAACTTCAGTAAAAGTAGAAAAGTATTTGCCTTCAAATGTACTTAAGTATCAAAAGTAAAAGTACTGAGTACTAAGTACTTTAATAGGACAAAATTAATTAGTCTGACACTGATCTCTATTAAAATGATGTGATTGTGAGACACAAAACACTGAAGGCAAACAGTTTCCATCAGGTAGAACTGAATCCCTCAAATTTTTACAAACAAGCAAAGTTTCAGTTTAAGATTACTTTGCAACTTCGTTACAAGTTCAATATAAACTTGCTTTCAACACAGGTTCGCAAAAACGTTTTCCTTTACTGTATTGATCTGTAGGTCTCTGTTCATAAATAAACTATCCATCCATCCATTTTGTAAGCCACTTCTCCGTCAGGGTCGCGGGGGGGTGGGGGGGGGTGAGGGCTGGAGCCTATCCCAGCAGTCATCGGGCGGAAGGCAGGATACATCCTGGACATGTCGCCAGTCCATCACAGGGCAGACAGACAGACACAGACAGTCACTCAGACTTAGGGGCAATTTAGCATGTCCAACTGGCCTGACTGCATGTCTTTGGACTGTGGGAGGAAACCGGAGAACCCGGAGGAAACGCACGCAGACACGGGGAGAACGTGCAAACTCCACACCAACTCCAGAGAGGACCCTGGTCACCCGGCAGGGGAATCGAACCCAGGCCCTCCTCGCTGTGAGGCGACAGCACTACCCACCATGCCAAAATGAAAGTGTTTGTATAAATTCAGAAAAATAGAAACATGCCAATCACAACTGCATGTGTGTACATATTTCTATATTGTGGTCTATTTACACAAAGTTAGGTTAGTTCCATAGTTTAGGTGACGTATGTGCTCCCAAATTTTACGCTGCTGCACTGACGTTGAAGCGTGTGCTTGCACTGGGTCGGTATGACCAACAGGTCAAAACGAGCTCAGAACAAAGTGACCGCTGTGCACCTGATTGGTGTTCTTTTGTTTTGACATGTTACGTTTTTATACACACAAAAACCAAAAGGAACGACAGATTTCTCAAAATGTAGTGGAGTAAAAAGTCAGATAGTTGACTTTGAAATGTAGGGGAGTGAAATGGAAATACTTAGTAAAGTACAGATACACGAAAAAACTAAGTACAGTAATGAATTACATTTACTTAGTTACTGTCCACCACTGATGATACATTTGTTAAGATTTAAACAAAGTCAAGTGGATGATTCAAACTTCAGAAATATTGACAGACTGATTCTTCACAGTGGTGGTGATGACAGGAACCAGGGGTCACAATGCCTACAACACAAGTATAGCCATTTAATTTATTACACAAAATGACCAGTCAACCTACATGCGTCCATTTTTAAACAGTGGTAAATCTGAAGGAGAAAAAAAAAAATCCTCGAACTATTGTTAAACAATGTGTCCTCACATAATAGCTTTCTTAGAGTATTAAATGCTTCAGACGTCTGGTTCCTATGACCACTGCTAGGAACAACCTTCAACTTTGCAGGTTTTTCTAGAATGGGGCATTTTATATCAATCCTCTCTGAATGACTTTGTTTACAACTAAACGATTTAATTACACAAAGGTTTTGAAACCACTCTAAGTTTACCAGCCAACTTTTCCCAGCATCACAAACAGTGAATTCTAATGCATAAGATACACATCATAAAATCAGTTGCTTAGCCATAAAGTAAAACTGCCAGCCATTTGGGTAATAAACACCACACCAGAAGATTCACAGACTTGGTGCATTGTGTAGCAACAGGTATCCAAGCCAGTGATTTCCTCAGCCCGGCCTACAGTCTTCAGAAGCAGAGAGTAAGGAGGCGCAAATGTCTTAAAAGGGGAATTCAAAATGAGGGCATTTTTCAGAATGAGAGCATAATTCAATCACTGAGAAGTAAGCAAAGTGGTTTAATACGAAGTGGTTCATTGTAGAGACACTTGGACTCGAGAGCTCTTTCCAGTGAACCTACATGTCTAAGTGATATGTAATGTTAAGAATGGCAAAAAATGAGTTGTTTTCTTTGGGGATTATTTTGCTTTACACTTTACATGCATCTCTCCACCATTAACAGTTTTGTTATACATACCAGCCCAAATGTTTCACTCAAAACCATCACTGAACAATGTCTCAGGCATCAGGCAGCGTCTTCATGACCATTAACCATGTAAATTAATCTGTGTTGTAGTTTGTAAAGGCATTCATTCTTCAGACGTCTGGTTCCTACCACCACCACTGTGACCATTCCAGCTCAGTAGTTTATACAGAATGCATCGCTTCACATCAAACCACTATGAATGACTTTGTTTACACCTCAATTTTTTGGGAGAAAAAAAATGGGTGGACACCCCCTCAAAGTTAGGGCTGACAGATGCTGAATTTCTGAAGTTCAAGTGCACACGTTTTAGGCCAGGCACGTTTTTACTCAAGCTGGGCTGGACAGCTAGCTGACTCGCACTGATGCATCAGTAACTACAGGTTTATTGCAGCCGGGCTTCACGAGCCAACACCGCAAACCTCGCGCAGAGGTCAGTAAAAGACATTACCACGACTTTAAACAGCCTACAAACCAAAGCC